>NC_064642.1:807745223-808045223 GCF_023864345.2 Schistocerca serialis cubense
AATGGAGATCGTCGAATCCCTAAACAAAATCCTGTCGTTTCCATATTAACGTTACTCGATTTGGAAGGAGAATCCATTGAACCCATAGTATCTCATAGCGCCGCAATTCTTGTGTTAATTCGTCAATTTGAGGGAGAGAGGGATGCAGTAAAGAAGGAATAGTGCATCGGAGAGCAGATACTCGAATCCCAAAAGAAAATCCATCCGTTTCCATAAATATATTACTCGATTTAGAAGGAGGTGTCATAGAACCCATAGTATATCATAGCTACGCAATTTCTGTGGTAATTGGTCAATGTGAAGGAGCGAGATACGCAGTAAAGAAGGATTAGTGCATCGGAAAGGAAATACTCGTATCCGAAAATAAAATCCTGTCGTTTCCATAATAACGTTTCACGATTTAGAAGGAGATGTCATAGAACGCATAGTTTTCATAGCGACGAAATTTTTGTGTTTATTCGACAATGTAAGTGACCGAGGGATGCTGTAAAGAAGGAATAGTGCATCGGAAATGAGATACTCGTATCCCAAAAGGAAATCCTGTCGTTTCTATAGAAACGGATTTCGATTTAGAAGGAGAAGTGATGGAAGCAGTAGTATTTCATAGCGACGCTATTCCTGTGTCAATTCGCCAATGTGAGGGAGCGAGGGATGCAGTAAAGAAGGAATCGTGCATCGGAAAGGAGATAGTCGTATCCCAAAAGAAAATACAGTCGTTTCCATAGAAACGTTACTCGATTTAGAAGGCGAAATCATAGAACACATAGTATTTCATAGCGACGCAATTTCTGTGTTTATTCGCTAATGTGAGGAAGCGAGGGATGCAGTAAAGAAGGAATACTGCATCGTAAAGGAGATGGTCGTATCCCAAAAGGAAATCCTGTCGTTTCCATAGAAACGTTACTCAATTTAGAATGAGATGCCATAGAACACATAGTATGTCATAGCGACGCAATTTCTGTGTTAATTCGTCAATGTGAGGAAGCGAGGGATGCAGTAAAGAAATAATAGTGCAACGGGAACGGATAGTCGTATCCCAAAAGAAAATCCTGTCGTTTCCATAGAAACGTTAGTCGATTTAGAAGGAGAAGTCATAGAATCCATAGTATTTCATTGCGACGCAACTTCTGTGTTAATTCGTCAATGTGAATGAGCGATTGATGCAATAAAGAAGGGATAGTGCATCGGTAAGGAGAAATTCGTATCCCAAAAGAAAATCCGGCCGTTTCCATAGATACATTACTCGATTTAGAAGGTTGTGTCATAGAACCCATAGTATTTCATAGCGACGCAATGTCTGTGTTAATTCGTGAATGTGAGGGGGCGAGGGATGCAGTAAAGTAGGAATAGTGCATCGGAAAGGAGATAGTCGTATCCCAAAAGAAAGTCTCGTCGTTCCCATAGAAACGTTACTCGATTTAGAAGGAGAAGTCATAGAATGCATAGTATTTCATAGCGACCCAATATCTGTGTTAATTCGTCAATATGAGGGAGCGAGGGATGCAGAAAGGAAGGAATAGCGCATCGTAATGGAGATAGTCGTATCCCAAAACAAAATCCTGTCGTTTCCATAGTAACGTTACTCGATTTAGATGAAGAAGCCACAGAACGCATAGTATTTCATAGCGCCGCAATTTCTGTGTTAAAGCTTCCATATGAGGGAGCGAGGGATGCAGTAAAGAAATAATAGTGCATCGGAAAGGAGATACTCGTATCGCAAAAGAAAATCCTGTCGTTTCCATACAAACGTTAGTCGATTTAGAAAGAAGAGTCATAGACCTCATAGTATTTCATAGCGACACAATTTCTGTGTGAATTCGTCAATGTGAGGGAGCGAGGGATGCAGTAAAGATGGAATAGTGCTTCGGAAAGAGATACTCGTATCCCAAAAGAAAATCCTGTCGTTTCCATACAAACGTTAGTCGACTTAGAAGGAGAGGACATAGAACCCATAGTATTTCATAGCTACGCAATTTCTGTGTTAATTCGTCAATGTGTGGGAGCGAGGGATGCAGTAAAGATGGAATGGTGCATCTGAAAGGAGATAGTATTATCCCAAAAGAAAATCCTGTCGTATCCATAGCAACGTTACTAGATTTAGAAGGTGAAGTCATAGTACCTATAGTTTTTCATAGCGACGCAATTTCTGTGTTAATTCGTCAATGTGAGGGAGCGAGGGATGCAGTGAAGAAGCAATAGTGCATCGGAAACGAGATAGTCGTATCCCAAAAGAAAATCAGTGTCGTTCCCATAGAGCCGTTATCCGATTTAGAAGGAGATGTCATAGAACCCATAGTATTTCATAGCGACGCAATTTCTGTGTGAATTCGTCAATGTGAGGGTGCGAGAGATGCAGTAAAGAAGGAATAGAGCATCGTAAAGGAGATACTCGTATCCCAAAAGAAAATACAGTCGTTTCCTTCGGAACGTTTCTGGAATTAGAAGCAGAAGTCTTAGAACCCATAGTATTTTATAGCGACGCAATGTCAGTGTTAATTCGTTAATGTGAGGAAGCGATGGATGCAGTAAACAAGGAATCGTGCATCGAAATGGAGATCGTCGAATCCCTAAACAAAATCCTGTCGTTTCCATATTACCGTTACTCGATTTAGAAGGAGAAGTCATAGAACCCATAGGATATCATAGCTACGCAATTTCTGTGTTAATTCGTCAATGTGAGGGAGCGAGGGATGCAGTAAAGTAGGAATGGTGAACCGGAAAGGAGATTCTCTTATCCCAAAAGAAAATACAGTCGTTTCCATAGAGACGTTACTCGATTTAGAAGGAGAAGTAATAGTACACATGGTATGTCATAGCGACGCCATTTCTGTGTTTATTCGCTAATGTGAGGAAGCGAGGGATGCAGTAAAGAAGGAACAGTGCATCGTAAAGGAGATAGTCGTATCCCAAAAGGAAATCCTGTCGTTTCCATAGAAACGTTACTCAATTTAGAATGAGAAGCCATAGAACACATAGTACTTCATAGCGACGCCGTTTCTGTGTTAATTCGTCAATGTGAGGGAGCGAGGGATGCAGTAAAGATGTAATAGTGCATCGGAAAGGGATAGTCGTACATCAAAAGAAAATTCTGTCGTTTCCATAGAAACGTTAGTCGATTTAGAAGGAGAAGTCATAGAATCCATAGTATTTCATAGCGACGCAATATCTGTGTTAATTCGTCAATGTGAGGGAGCGAGGGATGCAGTAAAGAAGGAATAGTGCATCGTAAATGAGATACATGTATCCCAAAAGCAAATACAGTCGTTTCTGTAGAAACGTTCTTCGATTTAGAAGGAGAAGTCTTAGAAGCCATAGTATTTTATAGCGAGCAATTTCAGTGTTAATTCGTTAATTTGAGAAAGCGAGGGATGCAGTAAAAAAGGAATAGTGCATCGGAAAGGAGATAGTCGTACCCCAAAATAAAATCCTATCGTTTCCATAGAAATGTTACCCGCTTTAGATGGAGAAGTCTTAGAACCCATAGTGTTTCATAGCGACGCAAATTCTGTGTGAATTCGTCAATGTGAGGGAGCGAAGGATGCAGTAAAGGAAAAATAGTGCATCGGAAAGGAGAAACAAGTATCCCAAAAGAAAGTCCTGTCGTTTAAATAGAAACGGTACTCGATTTAGAAGGACAAGTCATAGAACTCATTATTTTTCAGAACGACGCAATGTCTGTGTTAATTCGTCAATGTGAGGGAGGGAAGGATGCAGTAAAGAAGGAATAGTGCATCGGAAAGGAGATACTCGTATCCGAAAAGAAAATCCTGCCGTTTCCATAGAAACATTACTCGATTTAGAAGAAGAAGTCATACAACCCATAGTATTTCATAGCTACGCAATTTCTGTGATAATTCGTCAATGTGAGGAAGCGAGGGAATCAGTAAACAAGGAATAGTGCATCGTAATGGAGATAGTCGTATCCCAAAACAAAATCCAGTCGTTTCCATAGTAACGTTACTCGATTTAGGTGGAAAAGCCATAGAACGCATAGAATTTCATAGCGCCGCAATTTCTGTGTTAATTCGTCCATATGAGGGAGCGAGGGATGCAGTAAAGAAATAATAGTGCATCGGAAAGGAGATAGTCGTATCTCAAAGGAAAATCCTGTCGTTTCCATAGAACCGTTGCGGGATTTAGAAGGAGATGTCATAGAAAACATAGTATTTCATAGCGACGCAATTTCTGTGTTAATTCGTCAATGTGAGGGAGCGAGGGATGCAGTCAAGAAGGAACAGTGCATCGGAACGGCGATGTATCCCAAAGGAAAATCCTGTCGTTTCCGTAGAAACGTTACTCGATTTAGAAGGAGAAGTCGTGGAACACATAGAATATCATGGCGATGCATTTTCTGTGTTAATTCGTCAATGTGAAAGAGCGAGGGATGAAGCTAAGAAGGAATAGTGCATCGGAAAGGAGATACTCGTATCCCAAAAGAAAATCCTGTCGTTTCCATACAAACGTTACTCGATTTAGAAGGTGAATTCATAGATCACATAGTATTTCATATCTGTCGCTACTTCTGTGTTAAATCGTCAATGTGAGGGTGCGAGGGATGCAGTAAAGATGGAATAGTGCATCGGAGAGGACATAGTGGTATCCCAAAAGTAAATCCTGTCGTTTCCACAAAAACGTTAAACGATTTAGATGGAGATGTCCTAGAACCCACAGTATTTCATACCGCCGATATTTCTGTGTTAATTCGTCAATGTGAGGGAGCGATGGATGCAGTAAAGATGGATTAGTGCATCGGAAAGGAGATACTCGAATCCCAAAAGAAACTCCTGTCGTTTCCGTAGAAACGTTACTCAATTTTGAGGGAGGTGTCATAGAACCAATAGTATTTCATAGCGACGCAATATCTATGTTAATTCGTCAATGTGAGGGAGCGAGGGATACAGTAAAGAAGGAATAGTGCACAGGAAAGGAGATACTCGTATCCCAACAGAAAATCCTGTCGTTTCTACAGAAACGTCACTCGATTTAGAAGGGAAGTCATAGAACCGATAATATGTCATAGCGACGCAATTTCTGTATTATATCGTAAATGTGAGGGAGCGAGGGAGGAAGCTAAGAAGGTATAGTGCATCGGAAAGGAGATACTCGTATCCCAAAAGATAATCCTGCCGTCTCCATAGTAAGATTACTCGATTTAGAGGGAGATGTCATAGAACACATAGTATATCATGGCGACGCAATTTCTGTGTTAATTCGTCAATGTGAGGGAGTTAGGGATGCAGTAAAGAAGGAATAGTGCATCGGAAAGGAGATACTCGTATCCCAAAAGGAAATCCTGCCGTTTCGGCAGAAACATTACTCGATTTAGAAGGAGGTGTCATAGAACCCATAATATTTCATAGCGACGCAATGTCTGTGTTAATTCGTCAATGTGAGAGAGCGAGGGATGCAGTAAAGTAGGAATATGGCATCGGAAAGGAGATAGTCGTATCCCAAAAGAAAGTCTCGTCGTTCCCATAGAAACGTTACTCGATTTAGAAGAAGAAGTCATAGAATCCAAAGTATTTCATAGCGACGCAATTTCTGTATTAATTCGTCAATGGGAGTGCGTGAGGAATGCAGTAAAGGAGGAATAGTGCAGCGGAAAGGAGATACTCGTATCCCAAAAGAAAATCCCGTCATTTCCATAGAAACGTTAATCCACTCAGAAGGAGATGTCATAGAACCCACAGTATTTCATAGCGACGCAATGTCTGTGGTAATTCGTCAATGTGAAGGAGCGAGATTCGCAATATAGAAGGTATAGTGCATCGGAAAGGAAATACTCGTATCCGAAAACAAAATCCTGTCGTCTCCATAAAAACGTTTCACGATTTAGAAGGAGATGTCATATAACGCATAGTTTTCATAGCGACGAAATTTTTCTGTTTATTCGTCAATGTAAGTGGCCGAGGGATGCTGTAAAGAAGGAATAGTGCATCGGAAATGAGATACTCGTATCCCAAAAGGAACTCCTGCCGTTTCGGCAGAAACATTACTCGATTTAGAAGGAGGTGTCATAGAACCCATAATATTTCATAGCGACGCAATGTCTGTGTTAATTCGTCAATGTGAAGGAGCGAGGGATGCAGTAAAGGAAAGATAGTGCATCGGAAAGGAGAAACAAGTATCCCAAAAGAAAATACTGTCGTTTCCATACAAACATTAGTATTTCATAGCGACGCAATTTCTGTGTTAATTCGTCAATGTGAGGGAGCGAGGGATGCAGTAAAGAAGGAATAGTGCATCGTAAATGAGATACTCGTATCCCAAAAGCAAATACAGCCGTTTCTATAGAAACGTTACTCGATTTAGAAGGAGGAGTCTTAGGAGCCATAGTATTTTATAGCGAGCTATTTGAGTGTTAATTCTTTAATGTGAGGAAGCGAGGGATGCAGTAAACAAGGAATAGTGCATCGGAAAGGAGATAGTCGTACCTAAAAAATAAAATCCTATCGTTTCCATAGAAATGTTACCCGCTTTAGATGGAGAAGTCATAGAACCCATAGTGTTTCATAGCGACGCAATTTCTGAGTGAATTCGTCAATGTGAGGGAGCGGGGGATGCAGTAAAGAAAAAATAGTGCATCGGAAAGGAGAAACAAGTATCCCAAAAGAAAATCCTGTCGTTTCCATAGAAACGGTACTCGATTTAGAAGGAGAAGTGATAGAACACATTATATTTCAGAACGACGCAATATCTGTGTTAATTCGTCAATGCGAGGGAGGGAAGGATGTAGTAAAGAAGAAATAGTGCATCGGAAAGGAGATACTCGTATCCGAAAAGAAAATCCTGTTGTTTCCATAGAAACATTACTCGATTTAGAAGAAGAAGTCATACAACCCATAGTATTTCATAGCTACGCAATTTCTGTGTTAATTCGTTAATGTGAGGGAGCGAGGGATTCAGTGAACAAGGAAAAGTGCATCGTAATGGAGATTGTCGTATCCCAAACCAAAATCCCGTCGTTTCCATAGTAACGTTACTCGATTTAGATGGATAAGCCATAGAACGCATAGTATTTCATAGCGCCGCAATTTCTGTGTTAATTCGTCAATGTGAGGGAGCGAGGGATGCAGTAAAGAAGGAATAGGGCATTGGAAAGGAGATAGTCGTATCCTAAAAGAAAATCCTGTCGCTTCTATAGAAACGTTACTCGATTTAGAAGGAGAAGTCATAGAACACATTGTAATTCATAGCGACGTAATTTCTGAGTTAATAGTCAATGTGAGGTAGCGAGGGATGCAGTAAAGAAGGAATAGTGCATCAGATACGAGATAGTCGTATCCCAAAAGAAAATCCTGTCGTTTCCATAGAAACGTTACTCGATTTAGAAGGAGAAGCCATAGAACTCCTTAGTATATCATGGCGAGGCAATTTCAGTGTTAATTCGAAATGTGAGGTAGCGAGGGATGCAGTAAAGAAGGAATAGTGCATCGGAAAGGAGATAGTCGTATCCCAAAGGAAAATCCTGTCGTTTCCATAGAAATGTTACAGGATTTAGAAGGAGATGTCATAGAACACATAGCATTTCATAGCGACGCAGTTTCTGTGTTAATTCGTCAATGTGAGGGAGCGAGGGATGCAGTCAAGAAGGAATAGTGCATCGGAACGGAGATGTATCACAAAGGAATATCCTGCCGTTTCGGTAGAAACGTTACTCGATTTAGAAGGAGAAGTCATAGAACCCATAGTACTTCATAGCGACGCAATTTCTGTGTTAATTCGTCGATGAGAGGGCGCGAGAAATGCAGTAAAGGAGAAATAGTGCATCGGAAAGGAGATACTGGTAACCCAAAAGAAAATCCTGTCGTTTCCATAGAAACGTTACTCGATTTAGAAGGAGATGCCATAGAACCCATAGTATTTCATAGCGACGCAATATCTGTGTTACTTCGTCAATGTGAATTAGCGAGGTATGCAGTAAAGAAGGAATAGCGCATCGGAGAGGAGATAGTCGTATCCGAAATGTAAATCCTGTCGTTTCCACTAAAACGTTACACGATTTAGAAGGAGATGTCATAGAACCCATTGGATTTCATAGCGCCAAAATTTCTGTGTTAATTCGTCAATCTGAGGGAGCGACGGATGCAGAAAAGATGGATTAGTGCATCGGAAAGGAGATACTCGTATCCCAAAAGAAACTCCTTTCGTTTCCATAGGAACGTTACTCAATTTAGAGGAAGGTGACATAGAACCAATAGTATTTCACAGCGACGCAAATTCTGTGTTAATTCGTCAATGTGAGGAAGCGAGGGATGAAGTTAAGAAGGAATAGTGCATCGGAAAAGAGATACTCGTATCCCAAATGAAAATCCTGTCGTTACCAGCGAAACGTTACTAGATTTAGAAGGAGAGGTCATAGAAACAATTTTATATCATAGCGACGCAATTTCTGTGTTAATTCGTCAGTGTGAGGGAGCGAGGAAGGCAGTAAAGAAAGAATAGTGCATCGGAAAGGAGATACTAGTATGCCAAAAAAAATCCTGCAGTTTCCACACAAACATCACCCGATTTAGAAGGAGATGTCATAGAACACATAGTATATCATAGCGACACAATTTCTGTGATAATTCGTCAATGTGAGGGAGCGAGGGATGCAGTAAAGAAGGAATAGTGCATCGGAAAGGAGATACTCGTATCCCAAAAGAAAATCCTGTCGTTTCCGTACAAACGTTACTCGATATAGAAGGAATAGTCACAGAACACATGGTATTTCATAGCGTCGCAATATCTGTGTTAATTCGTCAATGTGAGGGAGCGAGGGATGCAGTAAAGTTGGAATATTGCATCGTAAAGGAGACAGTCGAATCCCAAAATTAAATCCTGTCGTTTCCCTAGGAACGTTAGTCAATTTAGAATGAGGAGCCGTAGAACCCATAGTATTTCATAGCGACGCAATTTCTGTGTTAATTCGTCAATGTGAGGGAGTTAGGTATGCAGTAAAGAAGTAGTAGTGCAACGGAAAGGAGATCGTCGTATGCCAAAATAAAATCCTGTCGTTTCCATAGAGACGTTTCCGGCTTCAGAAGGAGAAGTAATAGATCCCATAAAACTTCATAGCGACGCAATCTCTGTGTTAATTCGTCAACGTGAGGTCGCGAGGAATGCAGTGAAGAAGGAATAATGCATCGGAAAGGAGATACTCGTATCCCAAAAGAAAATCCTGTCGTTTCCATATATATAAGTTACAGGATTTAGAAGGAGATGTCATAGAACACATAGCATTTCATAGCGACTCAATTTCTGTGTTAATTCGTCAATGTGAGGGACCGAGGGATGCAGTCATGAAGGAATAGTGCATCGGAACGGAGATGTATCCCAAAGGAAAATCCTGTCGTTTCCGTAGAAACGTTACTCGATTTAGACGGAGAAGTCATAGAACCCATAGTACTTCACAGCGACGCAATTTCTGTGTTAATTCGTCAATGTGAGGGAGAGAGGGATGCAGTAAAGAAGGAACAGTGCATCGGAAAGGTGATACTCGTATCCCAAGAGAAAGTACAGCGTTTTCCATTGACACATTACTCGATTTTGAAGGAGAAGTGGTAGAACCCATAGTATTTCATACCGACGCAATTTCAGTGTTAATTCGTTAATGTGAGGAAGCGAGGGATGCAGTAAAGAAGGATTAGTGCATCGTGAAGTAGACAGTCGTATACTAAAAGATAATCCTGTCGTTTCCATAGAAACGTTACACGATTTAGAAGGAGAAGTTATGGAACCCATAGTATTTCATGGCGACGCAATATCTGTGTTAATTCATCAATTTGAGACAGCGAGGGATGCAGTAAAGAATTAATAGTGCATCGGAAAGGAGATAGTCGTATCCCAAAAGATAATCCTCTCGTTTCTGTAGAAACGTTGCTCGATTTAGAAGGAGAAGACATAGAACACATTGTATTTTATAGCGACGCAATTTCTGTGTTAATTCGTCAATGTGAGGGAGCGAGGGATGCAGTAAAGTTGGAATACTGTATCGGAAAGGAGATACTCGTATCCCAAAAGAAAATCCTGCTGTTTCCATAGAAACATTACTCGATTTAAAAGGAGATGTCATAGAATCCATACTATTTCATAGCAACGCAATTTCTGTGTTCATTCGTCAATGTGAGGGAGCGAGGGATGCAGAAAAGAAGGAATAGTGCATCAGAAAGGAGATAGTCGTATCCCAAAAGAAAGTCCTGGCGTTTCCATAGAAACGTTACTCGATTTAGAAGGAGATGTCATTGAACCCACGTTATTTCATAGCGACGCAATTTTTGTGTTAATTCTTCAATGTGAGGGAGCGAGGGATGCAGTAAAGAAGGAATAGTGCATCGTACAGGAGATAGTCGTGTCCCAAAAGAAAACCCTGTTGATTCCATAGAAACGTTACTCGATTTAGACGGAGAAGTCATAGAACCCATAGTACTTCACAGCTACGCAATTTCTGTGTTAATTCGTCAATGTGAGGGAGCGAGGGATGCAGTAAAGAAGGAATAGTGCATCGGAAAGGAGATACTCGTATCCCAAGAGAAAATACAGTCTTTTCAATAGCAACAGTACTCGATTTTGAAGGAGAAGTCGTAGAACCCATAGTGTTTCATACCGACGCAATTTCAGTGTTAATTCGTTAATGTGATTAAGCGAGGGATGCAGTAAAGAAGGATTAGTGCATCGTAAAGTAGATAGTCGTATACCAAAAGATAATCCTGTCGTTTCCATAGAAACGTTACACGATTTAGAAGGAGAAGTTATAGAACAGATAGTAATTCATAGCGACACGATTTCTGTGTTAATTCGTTAATGAGAACGCGAGGAATGCAGTAAAGAAGGAATAGTGCATCGGAATGGAGATACTCGTAACCCAAAAGAAAATCCTGTCGTTTCCATAGAAACGTTACTCGATTTAGAAGGAGATGCCATAGAACCCTTAGTATTTCATAGCGACGCAATATCTGTGTTACTTCGTCAATGTGAAGGAGCGAGGTATGCAGTAATGAAGGAATAGCGCATCGGAGAGGAGATAGTCGTATCCCAAAAGTAAATCCTGTCGTTTCCACTAAAATGTTACGCGATTTAGAAGGAGATGTCATTGAACACATAGGATATCATAGCGCCGAAATTTCTGTGTTAATTCATCAATCTGAGGGAGCGACGGATGCAGAAAAGATGGATTAGTGCATCGGAAAGGAGATACTCGTATCCCAAAAGAAACTCATTTCGTTTCCATAGGAACGTTACTCAATTTAGAGGGAGGTGACATAGAACCAATTGTATTTCACAGCGACGCAATTTCTGTGTTAGTTCGTCAATGTGAGGGAGCGAGGGATACAGTGATGAAGGAATAGTGCATCGGAAAGGAGATACTCGTATCCCAAGAGAAAAATCCTGTCGTTTCTATACAAACGTCACTCGATTTAGAAGGGGTAGTCATAGAACGAATAGTATGTCATAGCGACGCAATATCTGTGTTAATTCGTCAATGTGAGGAAGCGAGGGATGAAGTTTAGAAGGAATAGTGCATCGGAAAGGAGATACTCGTATCCCAAATGAAAATTCTGTCGTTTCCAGTGAAACTTTACTCGATTTAGAAGGAGAGGTCATAGAAACAATTTTATATCATAGCGACGCAATTTCTGTGTAAATTCGTCAGTGTGAGGAAGCGAGGTATGCAGTAAAGATGGAATAGTGCATCGGAAAGGAGATACTAGTATGCCAAGAAAAATCCTGCCGTTTCCACACAAACATTACTCGATTTAGAAGGAGATGTCATAGAACACATAGTACATCATAGCGACACAATTTCTGTGTTAATTCGTCAATGTGAGGGAGCGAGGGATGCAGTAGAGCAGGAATAGAGCATCGGAAAGGAGATACTCGTATCCCAAAAGAAAATCCAGCCGCTTCCATACAAACGTTACTCGATTTAGAAGGAATATTCATAGAACACATGGTATTTCATAGCGTCGCAATATCTGTGTTAATTCGTCAATGTGAGGGAGCGAGGGATGCAGTAAAGATGGAATTCTGCATCGTAAAGGAGATAGTCGAATCCCAAAATTAAATCCTGTCGTTTCCACAGAAACGTTAGGCAATTTAGAATGAGGAGCCGTAGAACCCATAGTATTTCATAGCGACGCAATTTCTGTGTTAATTCGTCAACGTGAGGGAGTGGGGTATGCAGTACAGAAGTAAAAGTGCAACGGAAAGGAGATCATCGTATCCCAAAAGAAAATCCTGTCGTTTCCATAGAAACGTTACCGGCTTCAGAAGGAGAAGTAATAGATCCCATAAAACTTCATAGCGACGCAATCTCTGTGTTAATTCGTCAACGTGATGTCGCGAGGAATGCAGTGAAGAAGGAATAATGCATCGGAAAGGAGATACTCGTATCCCAAAAGAAAATCCTGTCGTTTCCATATATATAAGTTACAGGATTTAGAAGGAGATGTCATAGAACACATAGCATTTCATAGCGACTCAATTTCTGTGTTAATTCGTCAATGTGAGGGACCGAGGGATGCAGTCATGAAGGAATAGTGCATCGGAACGGAGATGTATCCCAAAGGAAAATCCTGTCGTTTCCGTAGAAACGTTACTCGATTTAGACGGAGAAGTCATAGAACCCATAGTACTTCACAGCGACGCAATTTCTGTGTTAATTCGTCAATGTGAGGGAGAGAGGGATGCAGTAAAGAAGGAACAGTGCATCGGAAAGGTGATACTCGTATCCCAAGAGAAAGTACAGTGTTTTCCATTGACACATTACTCGATTTTGAAGGAGAAGTGGTAGAACCCATAGTATTTCCTACCGACGCAATTTCAGTGTTAATTCGTTAATGTGAGGAAGCGAGGGATGCAGTAAAGAAGGATTAGTGCATCGTGAAGTAGACAGTCGTATACTAAAAGATAATCCTGTCGTTTCCATAGAAACGTTACACGATTTAGAAGGAGAAGTTATGGAACCCATAGTATTTCATGGCGACGCAATATCTGTGTTAATTCATCAATTTGAGACAGCGAGGGATGCAGTAAAGAATTAATAGTGCATCGGAAAGGAGATAGTCGTATCCCAAAAGATAATCCTGTCGTTTCTGTAGAAACGTTGCTCGATTTAGAAGGAGAAGACATAGAACACATTGTATTTTATAGCGACGCAATTTCTGTGTTAATTCGTCAATGTGAGGGAGCGAGGGATGCAGTAAAGTAGGAATACTGTATCGGAAAGGAGATACTCGTATCCCAAAAGAAAATCCTGCTGTTTCCATAGAAACATTACTCGATTTAGAAGGAGATGTCATAGAATCCATACTATTTCATAGCAACGCAATTTCTGTGTTCATTCGTCAATGTGAGGGAGCGAGGGATGCAGAAAAGAAGGAATAGTGCATCAGAAAGGAGATAGTCGTATCCCAAAAGAAAGTCCTGGCGTTTCCATAGAAACGTTACTCGATTTAGAAGGAGATGTCATTGAACCCACGTTATTTCATAGCGACGCAATTTTTGTGTTAATTCTTCAATGTGAGGGAGCGAGGGATGCAGTAAAGAAGGAATAGTGCATCGTACAGGAGATAGTCGTGTCCCAAAAGAAAACCCTGTTGATTCCATAGAAACGTTACTCGATTTAGACGGAGAAGTCATAGAACCCATAGGACTTCACAGCGACGCAATTTCTGTGTTAATTCGTCAATGTGAGGGAGCGAGGGATGCAGTAAAGAAGGAATAGTGCATCGGAAAGGAGATACTCGTATCCCAAGAGAAAATACAGTCTTTTCCATAGCAACAGTACTCGATTTTGAAGGAGAAGTCGTAGAACCCATAGTGTTTCATACCGACGCAATTTCAGTGTTAATTCGTTAATGTGAGGAAGCGAGGGATGCAGTAAAGAAGGATTAGTGCATCGTAAAGTAGATAGTCGTATACCAAAAGATAATCCTGTCGTTTCCATAGAAACGTTACACGATTTAGAAGGAGAAGTTATAGAACAGATAGTAATTCATAGCGACACGATTTCTGTGTTAATTCGTCAATGAGAACGCGAGGAATGCAGTATAGAAGGAATAGTGCATCGGAATGGAGATACTCGTAACCCAAAAGAAAATCCTGTCGTTTCCATAGAAACGTTACTCGATTTAGAAGGAGATGCCATAGAACCCTTAGTATTTCATAGCGACGCAATATCTGTGTTACTTCGTCAATGTGAAGGAGCGAGGTATGCAGTAATGAAGGAATAGCGCATCGGAGAGGAGATAGTCGTATCCCAAAAGTAAATCCTGTCGTTTCCACTAAAATGTTACGCGATTTAGAAGGAGAAGTCATTGAACACATAGGATATCATAGCGCCGAAATTTTTGTGTTAATTCATCAATCTGAGGGAGCGACGGATGCAGAAAAGATGGATGAGTGCATCGGAAAGGAGATACTCGTATCCCAAAAGAAACTCATTTCGTTTCCATAGGAACGTTACTCAATTTAGAGGGAGGTGACATAGAACCAATTGTATTTCACAGCGACGCAATTTCTGTGTTAGTTCGTCAATGTGAGGGAGCGAGGGATACAGTGATGAAGGAATAGTGCATCGGAAAGGAGATACTCGTATCCCAAGAGAAAAATCCTGTCGTTTCTATACAAACGTCACTCGATTTAGAAGGGGTAGTCATAGAACGAATAGTATGTCATAGCGACGCAATTTCTGTGTTAATTCGTCAATGTGAGGAAGCGAGGGATGAAGTTTAGAAGGAATAGTGCATCGGAAAGGAGATACTCGTATCCCAAATGAAAATTCTGTCGTTTCCAGTGAAACTTTACTCGATTTAGAAGGAGAGGTCATAGAAACAATTTTATATCATAGCGACGCAATTTCTGTGTAAATTCGTCAATGTGAGGGAGCGAGGGATGCAGTAGAGCAGGAATAGAGCATCGGAAAGGAGATACTCGTATCCCAAAAGAAAATCCAGCCGTTTCCATACAAACGTTACTCGATTTAGAAGGAGATGCCACAGAAGCCATAGTATTTTATAGCGACGCAGTATCTGTGTTACTTCGTCAATGTGAAGGCGCGAGGTATGCAGTAAAGAAGGAATAGCGCATCGGAGAGGAGATAGTCGTATCCCAAAAGTAAATCCTGTCGTTTCCACAAAAACGTCACACAATTTAGAAGGAGATGTCATAGAACACATAGTATTTCATAGCGCCGCAATTTCTGTGTTAATTCGTCAATCTGAGGGAGCGACGGATGCAGTAAAGATGGTTTAGTGCATCGGAAATGAGATACTCGTATCCCAAAAGAAAATCCTGTCGTTTCCATACAAACGTTACTCGATTTAGAAGGAATAGTCAAAGAACACATGGTATTTCATAGCGTCGCAATATCTGTGTTAATTCGTCAATCTGAGGGAGCGATGGATGCAGTAAAGATGGTTTAGTGCATTGGAAATGAGATACTCGTATCCCAAAAGAAACTCCTTTCGTTTCCATAGAAACGTTACTCAATTCAGAGGGCGGTGTCATAGAACCAATAGTATTTCATAGCGCCGCAATTTCTGTGTTAATTCTTTAATATGAGGGAGCGAGTGATGCAGTAAAGAAGGAATAGTGCATCGGAAAGGAGATACTCGTATCCCAAAAGAAAATCCTGTCGCTTCCATACAAACGTTACTCGATTTAGAAGGAATAGTCAAAGAACACATGGTATTTCATAGCGTCGCAATATCTGTGTTAATTCGTCAATGTGAGGGAGCGCGGGATGCAGTAAAGAAGGAATAGTGCATCGTAAAGGAGATAGTCGAATCCCAAAATTAAATCCTGTCGTTTCCATAGAAACGTTAGTCAATTTAGAATGAGAAGCCATAGAACCCATAGTATTTCATAGCGACGCAATTTCTGTGTTAATTCGACAATGTGAGGGAGTGAGAGATGCAGTAAAGAAGTAATAGTGCAACGGAAAGGAGATCGTCGTATCCGAAAAGAAAATCCTGTCGTTTCCATAGAAACGATACCGGCTTCAGAAGAAGAAGTAAAAGATCCCATAAAATTTCATAGCGTCGCAATCTCTGTGTTAACTCGTCAACGTGAGGCCGCGAGGAATGCAGTAAAGAAGAAAGAATGCATCGGAAAGGAGATACTCGTATCCCAAAAGAAAATCCTGTCGTTTCCATTGAAACATTACTCAATTTAGAAAGAGAAGTCATAGAACACATAGTATTTCATAGCGACGCAATTTCTGTGTTAATTCGTCAATGTGACGGAGCGAGGGAAACTGTAAAGGTGGAATAGTGCATCAGAAAGGAGAAACTCGTATCCCAAAAGAAAAACATGTCGTTTCCATAGAAACGTTTCTCGATTTAGTAAGAGAAATCATAGAACCCATAGTATTTCATAGCGACGCAATTTCTGAGTTAGTACGTCAATGTGAGGGAGCGAGGCATGCAGTAAGGAAGGAATAGTGCATCGGAATGGAGATACTCGAATCCCAAAAGAAAATCCAGTAGTGTCCATAGAAACGTTACTCGATTTAAAAGGAGATGTCATAGAACACATAGTACATCATAGCGACGCAATTTCTGTGTTAATTTGTCAATGTGAGGGAGCGAGGGATGCAGTAAAGAAGGAATAGTGCATCGTAAAGCAGATAGTCGTATCCCAAAAGAAAATCCTTTCGATTCTATAGAAACGTTACTCGATTTAGAAGGGGAAGTCATAGAACCCATAGTACTTCATAGCGTCGCAATTACTGTGTTAATTCGTCATCGTGAGGGAGCGAGGGATGCAGTAAAGAAGGAATAGTGCATCGGAAAAAATTTAGTCTTATCCCAAAAGGAAATTCTGTCGTCTCCATAGCAACATTATTGGATTTAGACGGAGAAGTCATAGAACCCATAGTACTTCACAGCGACGCAATTTCTGTGTTTATTCGTCAATGTGAGGGAGCGAGGGATGCAGTAAAGAAGGAATAGTGCATCGGAAAGGAGATACTCGTATCCCAAGAGAAAATTCAGTCTTTTCCATAGAAACATTACTCGATTTTGGAGGAGAAGTCGTAGAACCCATAGTATTTCATACCGACGCAATTTCAGTGTTAATTCGTTAATGTGAGGAAGCGAGGGATGCAGTAAAGAAGGATTAGTGCATCGTAAAGTAGATAGTCGTATACCAAAAGATAATCCTGTCGTTTCCATAGAAACGTTACACGATTTAGAAGGAGAAGTTATAGGACCCATAGTGTTTCATGGCGACGCAATATCTGTGTTAATTCATCAATTTGAGACAGCGAGGGATGCAGTAAAGAATTAATAGTGCATCGGAAAGGAGATAGTCGCATCCCAAAAGATAATCCTGTCGTTTCTGTAGAAACGTTGCTCGATTTAGAAGGAGAAGACATAGAACACATTGTATTTTATAGCGACGCAATTTCTGTGTTAATTCGTCAATGTGAGGGAGTGAGGAATGCAGTAAAGTAGGAATACTGTATCGGAAAGGAGATACTCGTATCCCAAAAGAAAATCATGCTGTTTCCATAGAAACATTACTCGATTTAGAAGGAGATGTCATACAATCCATACTGTTTCATAGCAACGCAATTCCTGTGTTCATTCGTCAATGTGAGGGAGCGAGGGATGCAGTATAGAAGGAAAAGTGCATCAGAAAGGAGATAGTCGTATCCCAAAAGAAAGTCCTGGCGTTTCCATAGAAACGTTACTCGAATTAGTAGATGAAGTCATAGGACCCATAGTATTTAATAGCGACGCAATTTCTGTATTAATTCGTCAATGTGAGGGAGCGAGGAATGCAGTAAAGAAGGAATTGTGCATCGGAAAGGAGATACTCGTATCCCAAGAGAAAATCCTGCCGTTTCCATAGAAACATTACTCGATTTAGAAGGAGATGTCATAGAGCCCATGGTGTTTCATAGCGACGCTACTTCTGTGTACATTCGTCAACGTGAGGGAGCGGGGGATGCAGTTAAGAAGGAATAGTGCATCGGAAAGGAAATACTCGTATCCCAAAAAAAAATACAGTCTTTTCCATAGAAAGGTTACTCGATTTTGAAGGAGAAGTCATAGAACCTAAAGTATTTCATGGCGACGCAATTACTGTGTTAATTCGTCATTTTGAGAGAGCGAGGGATGTAGTAAAAAAGGAAAAGTGCATCGGAAAGGAGATAGTCGTATCCCAAAAGATACTCCTGTCATCTCCATAGAAACGTTACTCTATTTAGTAGAAGTAGTCATAGAACCCATAGTATTAAATAGCGTCGCAATTTCTGTGTTAATTCGTCATTGTGAGGGAGCAAGGGATACAGTAAAGAAGGAATAGTGCATCGGAAAGGAGACAGTCGTATCCCAAAAGAAAATCTAGTCGTTTCCATAGAAATGTTACTCGATTTAGTAGAAGAAGTCATAGAACCCATAGTATTTAATAGCGACGCAATTTCTGTGTTAATTCGTCATTGTGAGGGAGCAAGGGATGCAGTAAAGAAGGAATAGTGCATCGGAAAAGGAGACAGTCGTATCCCAAAAGAAAATCTTGCCGTTTCCATGGAAACATTGCTCGATTTAGAAGGAGATGTCATAGAGCCCATGGTATTTCATAGCGACGCTATTTCTGTATTAATTCGTCAATGTGAGGGAGCGAGGGATGCAGTAAAGAAGGAATAGTGCATCGTAAAGGAGGTACTCGTATCCCAAAAGAAATACCTGCCGTTTCCATAGAAACATTACTCTACTTAGAAGGAAATGGCATAGAGCCCATAATATTTCCAGCGACGCTATTTCTGTGTTCATTCGTCATCGTGAGGGAGCGAGGGATGCAGTAAAGAAGAAATAGTGCATCGGATATTAGATAGTCGTACCCCAAAAGAAAATACGGTCGTTTCTACAGAAACGTTACTCGATTGAGAAGCAGAAGTCATAGTACACATTAATTTTCATAGCGGCGCAATTTCTGTGTTAATTCGTCATTCTGAGGGAGCGAGGGATGCAGTAAAGAAGGAATAGTGCATCGGAAAGGAGATAGTCGTATCCCAAAAGGAAATCCTGTCGTTTCTATAGAAACGTTGCTCGATTTAGAAGGAGAGAGCTTAGAACCCATAGTATTTCATAGCGACACAATTTCTGTGTTAATTCGTCAATGTGAGGGAGCGAGGGATGCTGTAAAGAAGGAATAGTGCATCGGAAAAGAGATACTCGTATCCCAAAAGAAAATCCTGCCGTTTCCATAGAAACATTACTCGATTTATAAGGAGATGTCATAGAGCCCATAGCATTTCATAGCGACGCTATTTCTGTGTTCATTCGTCATCGCGAGGGAGCGAGGGATGCAGTAAAGAAGGAATAGTGCATCGGAAATTAGATGGTCGTACCCCAACAGAAAATACGGTCGTTTCTACAGAAACGTTACTCGATTGAGAAGCAGAAGTCATAGAACCCATTGTTTTTCATAGCGGCGCAATTTCTGTGTTAATTCGTCATTGTGAGGGAGCGAGGGATGCAGTAAAGAAGGAATAGTGCATCGGAAATTTGGCAGTCGTATCACAAAAGAAAATCTAGTCATTTCCATAGAAACGTTACTCGATTTTGTAGAAGAAGTCATACAACACATAGTATTTAATAGCGACCCAATTTCTGTGTTAATTCGTCAATGTGAGGGAGCGATGGATGCAGTAAAGAAGGAATAGTGCATCGGAAAGGAGATAGTCGTATCCCAAAAGAAAATCCTGTCGTTTCTATAGAAACGTTGCTCGATTTAGAACTAGATGTCATAGAACTTAAAGTATATCATAGCGACGCAATTTCTGTGTTAATTCGTCAATGTGAGGGAGCGAGGGATGCAGCAAAGAAGGAATAGTGCATCGTAAAAAAGATACTCGTATCGAAAAAAAATATCCAGTCATTTCCATTGAAACGTTACTTGATTTAGAAGGAGTTGTCATAGAACCCATAGTATTTCGCAGCGACGCAGTTTCTGGGAGGAGGAGAAGATTAGAGGTTAACGTCCCGTCGACAACGAGGTCATTAGAGACGGAGCGCAAGCTTGGGTGAGGGAAGGATGGGGAATGAAATAGGCCGTGCCCTTTCAAAGGAACCATCCCGGCATTTGCCTGAATTAATTTAATGATATCGTGGAAAACGTAAATCAGGATGGACGGAGACGGGATTGATCCGTCGTCCTCCCGAATGCGAGTCCAGTGTGCTAACCACTGCGCCACTTCTCTCGGCGACGCAATTTCTATGTTAATTCGTCAAAGTGAGGGAGCGAGGGATGCAGTAAAGAAGGAATAGTGCATCGGAAAGGAGACAGTCGTATCCTAAAAGAAAATCTAGTCGTATCCACAGAAACGTTACTCGATTTAGTAGAAGATGTCATAGAACACATAGTATTTATTTGCGACGCAAATTCTGTGGTAATTCGTCAATGTGAGGGAGCGAGGGATGCAGTAAAGAAGGAATAGTGCATCGTAAAGGAGATAGTCGAATCCCAAAATTAAATCCTGTCGTTTCCATAGAAACGTTAGTCAATTTAGAATGAGAAGCCATAGAACCCATAGTATTTCATAGCGACGCAATTTCTGTGTTAATTCGACAATGTGAGGGAGTGAGAGATGCAGTAAAGAAGTAATTGTGCAACGGAAAGGAGATCGTCGTATCCGAAAAGAAAATCCTGTCGTTTCCATAGAAACGATACCGGCTTCAGAAGAAGAAGTAAAAGATCCCATAAAATTTCATAGCGTCGCAATCTCTGTGTTAACTCGTCAACGTGAGGCCGCGAGGAATGCAGTAAAGAAGAAAGAATGCATCGGAAAGGAGATACTCGTATCCCAAAAGAAAATCCTGTCGTTTCCATTGAAACATTACTCAATTTAGAAAGAGAAGTCATAGAACACATAGTATTTCATAGCGACGCAATTTCTGTGTTAATTCGTCAATGTGACGGAGCGAGGGAAACTGTAAAGGTGGAATAGTGCATCAGAAAGGAGAAACTCGTATCCCAAAAGAAAAACATGTCGTTTCCATAGAAACGTTTCTCGATTTAGTAAGAGAAATCATAGAACCCATAGTATTTCATAGCGACGCAATTTCTGAGTTAGTACGTCAATGTGAGGGAGCGAGGCATGCAGTAAGGAAGGAATAGTGCATCGGAATGGAGATACTCGAATCCCAAAAGAAAATCCAGTAGTGTCCATAGAAACGTTACTCGATTTAAAAGGAGATGTCATAGAACACATAGTACATCATAGCGACGCAATTTCTGTGTTAATTTGTCAAGGATGCGAGGGATGCAGTAAAGAAGGAATAGTGCATCGTAAAGCAGATAGTCGTATCCCAAAAGAAAATCCTTTCGATTCTATAGAAACGTTACTCGATTTAGAAGGGGAAGTCATAGAACCCATAGTACTTCATAGCGTCGCAATTACTGTGTTAATTCGGCATCGTGAGGGAGCGAGGGATGCAGTAAAGAAGGAATAGTGCATCGGAAAAAATTTAGTCTTATCCCAAAAGGAAATTCTGTCGTCTCCATAGCAACATTATTGGATTTAGACGGAGAAGTCATAGAACCCATAGTACTTCACAGCGACGCAATTTCTGTGTTTATTCGTCAATGTGAGGGAGCGAGGGATGCAGTAAAGAAGGAATAGTGCATCGGAAAGGAGATACTCGTATCCCAAGAGAAAATTCAGTCTTTTCCATAGAAACATTACTCGATTTTGGAGGAGAAGTCGTAGAACCCATAGTATTTCATACCGACGCAATTTCAGTGTTAATTCGTTAATGTGAGGAAGCGAGGGATGCAGTAAAGAAGGATTAGTGCATCGTAAAGTAGATAGTCGTATACCAAAAGATAATCCTGTCGTTTCCATAGAAACGTTACACGATTTAGAAGGAGAAGTTATAGAACCCATAGTGTTTCATGGCGACGCAATATCTGTGTTAATTCATCAATTTGAGACAGCGAGGGATGCAGTAAAGAATTAATAGTGCATCGGAAAGGAGATAGTCGCATCCCAAAAGATAATCCTGTCGTTTCTGTAGAAACGTTGCTCGATTTAGAAGGAGAAGACATAGAACACATTGTATTTTATAGCGACGCAATTTCTGTGTTAATTCGTCAATGTGAGGGAGTGAGGAATGCAGTAAAGTAGGAATACTGTATCGGAAAGGAGATACTCGTATCCCAAAAGAAAATCATGCTGTTTCCATAGAAACATTACTCGATTTAGAAGGAGATGTCATACAATCCATACTGTTTCATAGCAACGCAATTCCTGTGTTCATTCGTCAATGTGAGGGAGCGAGGGATGCAGTATAGAAGGAAAAGTGCATCAGAAAGGAGATAGTCGTATCCCAAAAGAAAGTCCTGGCGTTTCCATAGAAACGTTACTCGAATTAGTAGATGAAGTCATAGGACCCATAGTATTTAATAGCGACGCAATTTCTGTATTAATTCGTCAATGTGAGGGAGCGAGGAATGCAGTAAAGAAGGAATTGTGCATCGGAAAGGAGATACTCGTATCCCTAGAGAAAATCCTGCCGTTTCCATAGAAACATTACTCGATTTAGAAGGAGATGTCATAGAGCCCATGGTGTTTCATAGCGACGCTACTTCTGTGTACATTCGTCAACGTGAGGGAGCGGGGGATGCAGTTAAGAAGGAATAGTGCATCGGAAAGGAAATACTCGTATCCCAAAAAAAAATACAGTCTTTTCCATAGAAAGGTTACTCGATTTTGAAGGAGAAGTCATAGAACCTAAAGTATTTCATGGCGACGCAATTACTGTGTTAATTCGTCATTTTGAGAGAGCGAGGGATGTAGTAAAAAAGGAAAAGTGCATCGGAAAGGAGATAGTCGTATCCCAAAAGATACTCCTGTCATCTCCATAGAAACGTTACTCTATTTAGTAGAAGTAGTCATAGAACCCATAGTATTAAATAGCGTCGCAATTTCTGTGTTAATTCGTCATTGTGAGGGAGCAAGGGATACAGTAAAGAAGGAATAGTGCATCGGAAAGGAGACAGTCGTATCCCAAAAGAAAATCTAGTCGTTTCCATAGAAATGTTACTCGATTTAGTAGAAGAAGTCATAGAACCCATAGTATTTAATAGCGACGCAATTTCTGTGTTAATTCGTCATTGTGAGGGAGCAAGGGATGCAGTAAAGAAGGAATAGTGCATCGGAAAAGGAGACAGTCGTATCCCAAAAGAAAATCTTGCCGTTTCCATGGAAACATTGCTCGATTTAGAAGGAGATGTCATAGAGCCCATGGTATTTCATAGCGACGCTATTTCTGTATTAATTCGTCAATGTGAGGGAGCGAGGGATGCAGTAAAGAAGGAATAGTGCATCGTAAAGGAGGTACTCGTATCCCAAAAGAAATACCTGCCGTTTCCATAGAAACATTACTCTATTTAGAAGGAGATGGCATAGAGCCCATAATATTTCATAGCGACGCTATTTCTGTGTTCATTCGTCATCGTGAGGGAGCGAGGGATGCAGTAAAGAAGAAATAGTGCATCGGATATTAGATAGTCGTACCCCAAAAGAAAATACGGTCGTTTCTACAGAAACGTTACTCGATTGAGAAGCAGAAGTCATAGTACACATTAATTTTCATAGCGGCGCAATTTCTGTGTTAATTCGTCATTCTGAGGGAGCGAGGGATGCAGTAAAGAAGGAATAGTGCATCGGAAAGGAGATAGTCGTATCCCAAAAGGAAATCCTGTCGTTTCTATAGAAACGTTGCTCGATTTAGAAGGAGAGAGCTTAGAACCCATAGTATTTCATAGCGACACAATTTCTGTGTTAATTCGTCAATGTGAGGGAGCGAGGGATGCTGTAAAGAAGGAATAGTGCATCGGAAAAGAGATACTCGTATCCCAAAAGAAAATCCTGCCGTTTCCATAGAAACATTACTCGATTTATAAGGAGATGTCATAGAGCCCATAGTATTTCATAGCGACGCTATTTCTGTGTTCATTCGTCATCGCGAGGGAGCGAGGGATGCAGTAAAGAAGGAATAGTGCATCGGAAATTAGATGGTCGTACCCCAACAGAAAATACGGTCGTTTCTACAGAAACGTTACTCGATTGAGAAGCAGAAGTCATAGAACCCATTGTTTTTCATAGCGGCGCAATTTCTGTGTTAATTCGTCATTGTGAGGGAGCGAGGGATGCAGTAAAGAAGGAATAGTGCATCGGAAATTTGGCAGTCGTATCACAAAAGAAAATCTAGTCATTTCCATAGAAACGTTACTCGATTTTGTAGAAGAAGTCATACAACACATAGTATTTAATAGCGACCCAATTTCTGTGTTAATTCGTCAATGTGAGGGAGCGATGGATGCAGTAAAGAAGGAATAGTGCATCGGAAAGGAGATAGTCGTATCCCAAAAGAAAATCCTGTCGTTTCTATAGAAACGTTGCTCGATTTAGAACTAGATGTCATAGAACTTAAAGTATATCATAGCGACGCAATTTCTGTGTTAATTCGTCAATGTGAGGGAGCGAGGGATGCAGCAAAGAAGGAATAGTGCATCGTAAAAAAGATACTCGTATCGAAAAAAAATATCCAGTCATTTCCATTGAAACGTTACTTGATTTAGAAGGAGTTGTCATAGAACCCATAGTATTTCGCAGCGACGCAGTTTCTGGGAGGAGGAGAAGATTAGAGGTTAACGTCCCGTCGACAACGAGGTCATTAGAGACGGAGCGCAAGCTTGGGTGAGGGAAGGATGGGGAATGAAATAGGCCGTGCCCTTTCAAAGGAACCATCCCGGCATTTGCCTGAATTAATTTAATGATATCGTGGAAATTGTAAATCAGGATGGACGGAGACGGGATTGATCCGTCGTCCTCCCGAATGCGAGTCCAGTGTGCTAACCACTGCGCCACTTCTCTCGGCGACGCAATTTCTATGTTAATTCGTCAAAGTGAGGGAGCGAGGGATGCAGTAAAGAAGGAATAGTGCATCGGAAAGGAGACAGTCGTATCCTAAAAGAAAATCTAGTCGTATCCACAGAAACGTTACTCGATTTAGTAGAAGATGTCATAGAACACATAGTATTTATTTGCGACGCTAATTCTGTGGTAATTCGTCAATGTGAGGGAGCGAGGGATGCAGTAAAGAAGGAATAGTGCATCGGAAAGGAGATAGTCGTATCCCCAAAAGATATCCTGTCGTTTCTATAGTAACGTGGCTCGATTTAGACGGAGAGGGCATAGAACCCATAGCATTTCATAGCGACGCAATATCTGTGTTAATTCGTCAATGTGAGGGAGCAAGGGATGCTGTAAAGAAAGAATAGTGCATCGGAAAGGTGATACTCGTATCCCAAAAGAAAATTCTGCCGTTCCCATAGAAACATTACTCGATTCTAAGGAGGTGTCATAGAGCCCATGGTATTTCATAGCGACGCTATTTCTGTGTTCATTCGTCAACGTGAGGGAGCGAGGGATGCAGTAAAGAAGGAATAGTGCATCGGAAATTAGATAGTCGTATCCCAAAAAAAATCCTGTCGTTTCCATAGTAACGTAAAACGATGTAGAAGGAGAAGTAATAGAACCCATAGTATTTCATAGCAGCGCATTTTCTGTGTTAATTCGTCATTGTGATGGAGCGAGGGATACAGTAAACAAGCCATACTGCATCGGAAGGGAGATACTCGTAACCCAATAGAAACTCCTGTCGTTTCCATAGCAACGTTACTCGATTTAGAAGGAGAAGTCATAGCACCTATAGTATTTCATAGCGACGCAATTTCTGTGTTAATTCGTCAATGTGAGGGAGCGAGGGATGCAGTAAAAAAGGAATAGTGCATCGGAAAGGAGATACTCGTGTCCCAAAAGAAAATAGAGTCTTTTCCATAGAAACGTTACTCGATTTTGAAGGAGAAGTCATAGAACCCAAAGTATTTCATAGAGACGCAATTTCTGTGTTAATTCGTCAATGTGAGGGATCGCAGGATGCAGTAAAGAAGGAATAGTGCATCGGAAAGGAGATACTTGGATCCCAAAAGAAAATCCTCTCGTTTCCATAGAAACGTTACTCGATTTAGATGGAGAAGCCATAGATCCCCTGGTATTTCATAGCGACGCTATTTCTGTGTTCATTCGTCAACGTGAGGGAGCGAGGGATGCAGTAAAGAGGGAATAGTGCATCGGAAATTAGATAAGCGTATCCCAAAAGAAAATACTGTCGTTTCTATAGAAACGTTACTCGATTTAGAAGGAGAAGTCATAGAACCCATTGTATTGCATTGCGGCTCAATTTCTGTGTTAATTCGTCATTAGGAGGGAGCGAGGGATCCAGTAAAGAAGGAATAGTGCATCGGAAAGGAGATACTCGTATCCCAAAAGAAAATCCTGTCGTTTCTATAGAAACGTTGCTCGATTTAGAACTAGATGTCATAGAACTTAAAGTATATCATAGCGACGCAATTTCTGTGTTAATTCGTCAATGTGAGGGAGCGAGGGATGCAGCAAAGAAGGAATAGTGCATCGTAAAGAAGATACTCGTATCGAAAAAAAATATCCATTCGTTTCCATTGAAACGTTACTTGATTTAGAAGGAGTTGTCATAGAACATATAGTATTTCGCAGCGACGCAGTTTCTGGGACGAGGAGAAGATTAGAGTTTAATGTCCCGTCGTCAAGGAGGTCATTAGAGACCCGTGCGCAAGCTTGGGTGAGGGAAGGATGGGGAATGAAATAGGCCGTGCCCTTTCAAAGGAACCATCCCGGCATTTGCCTGAATTGATTTAAGGAAATCGTGGAAAACGTAAATCAGGATGGACGGAGACGGGATTGATTCGTCGTCCTCCCGAATGCGAGTCCAGTGTGCTAACCACTGCGCCACCTCTCTCGGCGACGCTATTTCTATGTTAATTCGTCAAAGTGAGGGAGCGAGGGATGCAGTAAAGAAGGAATGGGGCATCGGAAAGGAGACAGTCGTACCCCAAAAGAAAATACAGTCTTTACCATAGAAACGTTACTCGATTTTGAAGGAGAAGTCATAGAACCCAAAGTACTTCATAGAGACGCAATTTCTGTGTTAATTCGTCAATGTGAGGGAGCGCGGGATGCAGCAAAGAAGGAATAGTGCATCGTAAAGAAGATAGTCGTATCGAAAAAAATATCCAGTCGTTTCCATTGAAACGTTACTTGATTTAGAAGGAGTTGTCATAGACCCATAGTATTTCGCAGCGACGCAGTTTCTGGGAGGAGGAGAAGATTAGAGTTTAACGTCCCGTCGACAACGAGGTCATTAGAATTGATTTAGGGAAATCGTGGAAAACGTAAATCAGGATGGACGGAGACGGGATTGATCCGTCGTCCTCCCGAATGCGAGTCCAGTGTGCTAACCACTGCGCCACCTCTCTCGGCGACGAAATTTCTATGTTAATTCGTCAAAGTGAGGGAGCGAGGGATGCAGTAAAGTAGGAATAGTGCATCGGAAAGGAGACAGTCGTATCCCAAAAGAAAATCTAGTCGTATCCATAGAAACGTTACTCGATTTAGTAGAAGATGTCATAGAACACTTAGTATTTATTTGCGACGCAAATTCTGTTGTAATTCGTCAATGTGAGGGAGCGAGGGATGCAGTAAAGAAGGAATAGTGCATCGGAAAGGAGATAGTCGTATCCCCAAAAAATATCCTGTCGTTTCTATAGAAACGTAGCTCAATTTAGACGGAGAGGGCATAGAACCCATAGCATTTCATAGCGACGCAATTTCTGTGTTAATTCGTCAATGTGAGGGAGCAAGGGATGCTGTAAAGAAAGAATAGTGCATCGGAAAGGTGATACTCGTATCCCAAAAGAAAATTCTGCCGTTTCCATAGAAACATTACTCGATTCTAAGGCGGTGTCATAGAGCCCATGGTATTTCATAGCAACGCTATTTCTGTGTTCATTCGTCAACGTGAGGGAGCGAGGGATGCAGTAAAGAAGGAATAGTGCATCGGAAATTAGATAGTCGTATCCCAAAATAAAATCCTGTCGTTTCCATAGTAACGTAAAACAATGTAGAATTTCGTCATTGTGATGGAGCGAGGGATACAGTAAACAAGCCATAGTGCATCGGAAGGGAGATACTCGTAACCCAATAGAAAATCCTGTCGTTTCCATAGCAACGTTACTCGATTTAGAAGGAGAAGTCATAGCACCTATAGTTTTTCATAGCGACGCAATTTCTGTGTTAATTCGTCAATGTGAGGGAGCGAGGGATGCAGTAAAAAAGGAATAGTGCATCGGAAAGGAGATACTCGTATCCCAAAAGAAAATACAGTCTTCTCCATAGAAACGTTACTCGAATTTGAAGGAGAAGTCATAGAACCCATAGCATTTCATAGCGACGCAATTTCAGTGTTAATTCGTCAATGTGAGGGAGCAAGGGATGCTGTAAAGAAAGAATAGTGCATCGGAAAGGTGATACTCGTATCCCAAAAGAAAATCCTGTCGTTTCCATAGAAACGTTGCTTGATTTAGAACAAGATGTCATTGAACTTATAGAATATCATAGCGACGCAATTTCTGTGTTAATTCGTCAATGTGAGGGAGCAAGGGATGCTGTAAAGAAAGAATAGTGCATCGGAAAGGTGATACTCGTATCCCAAAAGGAAATCCTGTCGTTTCCATAGAAACGTTACTCGATTTAGAAGGAGATGTCATAGAACACATAGTATAGCATAGCGACGTAATTTCTGTATTAATTCGTCATTGTGAAGGAGCGAGGTATGCATTAAAGAAGGATTAGTGCATCGGAAAGGAGATTCTCGTATCCCAAAAAAATCCAGTCGTTTCCATAGAAACGTTACTCGATTTATATGGAGAAGTCATAGAACCCATAGTATTTAGTAGCGACGCAATTTCTGTGTTAATTCGTCAATGTGAGGGCGCGAGGAATGCAGTAAAGAAGGAATAGTGCATCGGAAAGGAGAAACTCGAATCCCAAAAGAAAATCCTTTCGTTTCCATAGAAACGTTACTCGATTTAGAAGGAGATGTCATAGAACCCATAGTTTTCATAGCGACGAAATTTTTGTGTCTATTCGGCAATGTGAGGGAGCGAGAGATGCAGTAAAGAAGGAATAGTGCATCGGAAAGGAGATACTCGGATCCCAAAAGAAAATCTTGTCGTTTCCATAGAAACGTTACTCGATTTAGACGGTGAAGTCATAGAACCCATAGTGTATCATAGAGACGCTATTTCAGTGTTAATTTGTCAATGTGAGGAAGCGAGGGATGCAGTAAAGAAGGAATAGTGCATCGTAAAGGAAATATCCTATTCCAAAACACTATCCTGTCGTATCCATAGGAACGTTACTCGATTTAAAACGAGATGTCATAGACAATATAGTACTTAATAGCGACGCAATTTCTGTGTTAGTTCGTCAATGTGTGGGAGCGAGGGCTGCAATAAAGAACGAATAGTGCATCGTAAAGGAGATAGTCGTATCCCAAAAGAAAATCCAGTCGTCTCCATAGAAACGTTACTTTATTTAGAAGGAGATGTCATACAACCCATAGTATATCGTAGCGACGCAATTTCTGTGTTAATTCGTCAGTGTGAGGGAGCGAGGGATGCAGTAAAAAAGTGATAGTGCATCGGAAAGAAGACAGTCGTATCCCAAAAGAAAATCCTGTCGTTTCCATAGAAACGTTACTCGATTTAGTAGAAGAAGTCATAGAAGACATAGTATTTAAAAGCGACGCAATTTCTGTGTTACTTCGTCAATTTGAGGGAGCGGGTGATGCAGTAAAGAAGGAATATTACATCGGAAAGGAGATACTTGTACCCCAAATGAAAATCGTGCCGTTTTTAAAGAAAAATAACTCGATTTAGAAGGAGATCTCATAAAACCCATAGTATTTCATAGCGACGCAATATCTGTGTTAATTCGACAATGTGATGGAGCGAGGTATGCAAAAAAGGAGGAATAGTGCAACAGAAGGGTGATACTCGTATCCGAAAAGAAAATCCCGTCGTTTCCATAGAAACGTTACTCGAATTAGAAGGAGATGTCATACAACCCCTAGTATTTCACGGCGACGAAATCTCTGCGGTAAATCGTCAATGTGAGGGAGCGAGGAATGCAGTAAAGAAGGAACAGTGCATCGGAAAGGAAATACTCGTATCCCAAAAGAAAATCCTGTCGTTTCTATAGAAACGTTGATCGAATTAGAAGGAGAATACATAGAACCCATGGTATTTCATAGCGACGCAATTTCTGTGTTAATTCGTCAATGTGATGCAGCGAGGGATGCAGAAAAGAAGGAATAGTGCAACGCAAGGGTGATACTCGTATCCCAAATGAAAATCCTGTCGTTTCCATAGAAACGATACTCGATTTAGTAGAAGAAGTCATAGAAGCCATAGTATTTAAAACCGTCGCAATTTCTGTGTTAATTCGTCAATGTGAGGGAGCGAGGGATGCAGTATAGAAGGAATATTGCATCGGAAAGAAGATACTCATATCCCAAAAAAAAATCCTGTCGTTCCATAGAAACGTTACTCGATTTAGAGGGAGAAGTCATAGAACTCATAGTATTTAATAGCGACGCAATTTCTGTGTTAATTCGTCAATGTGAGTGAGGGAGGGATGCAGTAAAGAAGGACTAGTGCATCGGAAAGGAGATACTCATATCCCAAAAGAAAATCGTGTCGTTCCCATTGATAAGTTACTCGATTTAGAAGGAGATGTCATAGAACTCATAGTACTTCATAGCGACGCAATTTCTGTGTTAATTCGTCAATAAGAGGCAGCGAGGGATGCAGTAAAGCAGGAATAGTGCATCGTAAAGAAGATAGTCGTATCCCTAAAGGAAATCCAGTCCTTTCCATAGAAACGTTACTCGATTTAGAAGGAGATGTCATAGAACACATAGTATATCATAGCGACGTAATTTCTGTATTAATTCGACAATGTGAAGGAGCGAGGTATGCATTAAAGAAGGATTAGTGCATCGGAAAGGAGATACTCGTATCCCAAAAAAAATCCAGTCGTTTCCATAGAAACGTCACTCGATTTATATGGAGAAGTCAAAGAACCCATAGTATTAAGTAGCGACGCAATTTCTGTGTTAATTCGTCAATGTGAGGGCGCGAGGAATGCAGTAAAGAAGGAATAGTGCATCGGAAAGGAGATACTCGAACCCCAAAAGAAAATCCTGTCATTAACATAGAAACGTTACTCGATTTAGAAGGAGATGTCATAGAACCCATAGTTTTCATAGCGACGAAATTTTTGTGTCTATTCGGCAATGTGAGGGAGCGAGGGATGCAGTAAAGAGGAATAGTGCATCGGAAAGGAGATACTCGGATACCAAAAGAAAATCCTGTCGTTTCCATAGAAACGTTACTCGATGTAGACGGTGAAGTCATAGAACCCATAGTGTATCATAGAGACGCTATTTCAGTGTTAATTTGTTAATGTGAGGTAGCGAGGTTTGCATTAAAGAAGGAATAGTGTATCGGAAAGGAGAAACTCGTATCCCAAAAGAAAATCCTGTCGTTTCCATAAAAACGTTACTCGTTTTAGAAGGTGATGCCATAGAACCAATAGCATTTCATAGCGCCGCAATTTCTGTGTAAATTCATCAGTGTGAGGGGGCGAGGGATGCAGTAAAGATGGAATAGTGCATCGGAAAGGAGATACTCGTATCCCAAATGAAAATCGTGCCGTTTTTAAAGAAAAATTATTCGATTTAGAAGGAGATGTCATAAAACCCATAGTATTTCATAGCGACGCAATATCTGTGTTAATTCGACAATGTGATGGAGCGAGGGATGCAAAAAAGAAGGAATAGTGCAACGGAAGGGTGATACTCGTATCCGAAATGAAAATCCTGTCGTTTCCATGGAAACGTTACTCGATTTAGAAGGAGTAGTCATAGAACTCATAGTATTTCATAGCGACGCAATATCTGTGTTAATTCGTAAATCTGACGGTGCGAAAGATTCAGTAAATCAGGAATAGTACATCGGAAACGGGATAGTCTTATCCTAAAAAGAAAATCCTGTCGTTTACATAGCAACGGAACTAGATTTAGGAGGAGAAGTCGTAGTACTTGTAGTATTTCATAGCGACGCAATTTCTGTGTTAATTCGTCAATGTGAGGGAGCGAGGGATGCAGTGAAGCAGGAATAGCGCACCGGAATGGAGACAGTAGTATCCCAAAAGAAAATCCTGTCGTTTCCATTGAAACGTTACACGATTTAGCAGAAGAAGTCATAGAAGCCATAGTATTTAAAAGCGACGCAATATCTGTGTTAATTCGTCAACGTGAGGGAGCGAGGGATGCAGTAAAGAAGGAATATTGCATCGGAAAAGAGATGCCCGTATCCCAAAAGAAAATCCTGTCGTTTCCATTGATAAGTTACTCGATTTAGAAGGAGATGTCATAGAACTCATAGTACTTCCTTGCGACGCAATTTCTGTGTTAATTCGTCAATGAAAGGCAGCGAGGGATGCAGTAAAGCAGGAATAGAGCATCGTAAAGGAGATACCCGTATCTCAAATGAAAATCCTGGCGTTTTCAAAGAAAAATTACCCGATTTAGAAGGAGATGTCATAGAACCCATAGTATTTCATAGCGACGCAATTTCTGTGTTATTTCGTCAATGTGATGGAGCGACGGACGCAAAAAAGAAGGAATAGTGCATCAGAAAGGAGATAGTCTTATCCCAAAAGAAAATCCTGTGGTTTCCATAGAAACGTTACTCGATTTAGAAGGAGAAGTCATAGAACTCACAGTATTTCATAGCGACGCAATATCTGTGCTAATTCGTCAATGTGAGCGTGGGATTGATGCAGTAAAGTAGGAATAGTGCATCGGAATGGAGATACTTATAGCCTAAAAGAAAATCCTGTCGTTTCCAATTAAATGTTACTCGATTTAGAAGGAGATGTCATAGAAACCATAGTACTTCATAGCGACGCAGATCCTGTGTTAATTCGTCAATGTGAGGGAGCGAGGGAAGCAGTAAAGAAGGAATAGTGCATCGTAATGGACACAGTCGTAACCCAAAAGAAATTCCTGTCGTTTCCATAGAAGCGTTACTCGATTTAGAAGGAGTAGTCATAGTACTCATAGTATATCATAGCGACGCAATATCTATGTTAATTCGTCAATGTGAGGGAGCGAGGGATGCAGTAAAGATGGAATAGTGCATCGGAAAGGAGATACGCGTATCCCAAAACAAAATCCTGTCGTTTACATAAAAACGTCACTCGATTTAGACGGAAAAGTCATAGAACCCATAGCATATCATAGCGACGCAATTTCTGTGTTAATTCGTCAATGTGAGGGAGCGAGGGATGCAGTAAAGAAGGAATAGTGCATCGGAAAGGAGATACTCGTATCCCAAAAGAAAATCCCGTCGTTTCCATAGAAACGTTACTCGAATTAGAAGGAGATGTCATAGAACCCCTAGTATTTCACGGCGACGAAATCTCTGCGGTAAATCGTCAATGTGAGGGAGCGAGGAATGCAGTAAAGAAGGAACAGTGCATCGGAAAGGAAATACTCGTATCCCAAAAGAAAATCCTGTCGTTTCTATAGAAACGTTGATCGAATTAGAAGGAGAATACATAGAACCCATAGTATTTCATAGCGACGCAATTTCTGTGTTAATTCGTCAATGTGATGCAGCGAGGGATGCAGAAAAGAAGGAATAGTGCAACGCAAGGGTGATACTCGTATCCCAAAAGTAAATCCTGTCGTTTCCATAGAAACGTTACTCGATTTAGAAGGAGTAGTCATAGTACTCATAGTATATCATAGCGACGCAATACCTGTGTTAATTCGTCAATATGAGGGAGCGAGGGATGCAGTAACGATGGAATAGTGCATCGGAAAGGAGATACGCGTATCCCAAAACAAAATCCTGTCGTTTCCATAAAAACGTCACTCGATTTAGACGGAAAAGTCATAGAACCCATAGCATATCATAGCGTCGCAATTTCTGTGTTAATTCGTCAATGTGAAGGAGCGAGGGATGCAGTAAGTGAGGATTAGTGCATCGGAACGGAGATACTCGTATCCCAAAAGAAAATTCTGTCGTTTCCATACAAACGTTACTCGATTTAGAAGGAAAAGTCATAGAACCCATAGTATTTCATACCGACGCAATATCTGTGTTACTTCGTCAATTTGAGGTAGCGGGGGATTCAGTAATGAAGGAATAGTGCATCGGAAAGGAGACACTCGTATCCCAAAAGAAAATCCTGCCGTTTCCAAAGAAAAATGACTCAATTTAGAAGGAGATGTAATGGAACCCATAGTTTTTCATAGCGACGCAATTTCTGTGTTAATTCGTTAATGTGTGGAAGCGAGGGATGCAGTAAAGAAGGAATAGTGCATCGTAAAGAAAATAGTAGTATCCCAAAAGAAAATCCTGTTGTTTCCATAGAAACGTTACTCGATTTAGAACGAGATGTCACAGAACCCATTGTTCATCATAGCGACGCAATTTCTGTGTTAATTCGTCAATGTGAGGGAGCGAGGGATGCAGTAAAGAAGGAATAGTGCATTGGAAAGGAGATACTCGTATCCCAAAAGAGAATCCCGTCGTTTCCATAGAAACGTTATTCGAATTAGAAGGAGATGTCATAGAACACCTAGTATTTCACGGCGACGAAATCTCTGTGGTATATCGTCAATGTGAGGGAGCGAGGAATGCAGTAAAGAAGGAACAGTGCATCGGAAAGGAAATACTCGTATCCCAAAAGAAATTCCTGTCCTATCCATAGAAACGTTACTCATTTTAGATGGAGGTGTCATAGAACGCATAGTACTACATAGCCCCGCAATTTCTGTGTTAATTCCTCAAAGTGAGTTAGCGAGGGATGCAGTAAAGAGGAAATAGTGCATCGGAAAAGAGGTAGTCGTATCCCTAACACAACTTCCTGTCGTTTCCATAGAAACATTACTCGATTTAGAAGGAGATGTCATAGAACCCATAGTATTTCATAGCGACGCAATTTCAGTGCTAATTCCTCATTGTGAGGGAGCAATCGATGCAGTAAAGAAGGAATAGTGCATCGGAAAGGAGATACTCGTAACCCAAAAAAAAAATTCTGTCGATTCCATAAAATCGTGATACGATTTAGAAGGAGATGTCATAGATCCCATAGTATTTCATAGCGACGCAATTTCTGTGTTAATTCGTGAAAGTGAGGGAGCAAGGGTTGCAGTAAAGAAGGAAAAGTGCATCGGAAAGGAGATAGTCGATTCCCTAAACAAATTCCTGTCGTTTCCATAGAAACGTTACTCGGTTTAAAAGGAGATGTCAGAGAACCCATAGTATTTCATAGCGATGCAATTTAGGAGTTAATTCGTCAATGTGAGGAAGCAACGGATGCAGTTAAGAAATATTAGTGCATCGGAAAGGAATAATTCGTATCCCAAAAGGATGTCTCGTCGTGTCCATGGACTAAGAAGCAGACGTCATGGAACCCATAGTATTTCATAGTGATGCAATTTCAGTGTTAATGCGACAATGTGAGGGAGTGAGGGATGGAGCAAAGAATTAATAGTGCATCGGAAAGAAGATACTCGTATCCCAAAAGAATATCCTGTCGTTTCCATAGAGACGTTACTCGATTTAGAAGGAGATGTCATAGATCCCATAGTATTTCATAGCGACGCAGTTTCTGTGTTAATTCGTCAAAGTAAGGGAGTGAATGGTGCACTAAAGGATTATTAGTGCATCGGAAAGGAGATACTCGTATCCCAAAAGAAAATTCTGTCGTTTCCATACAAACGTCACTCGATTTACAAGGAGAAGTCATAGAACCCATTGTATTTCATAGCGATGCCATATCTGTGTTAATACGTCAATGTGAACTAGCGAACGATGCAGTATACAGGGAATAGTGCATCGGAAAGGAGATACTCATATCCCAAAAGAAAATCCTGTCGTTTCCATAACATGATTTTACGGTTTAGAAGGAGATGTCATAGAACGCATAGTACAACATAGCCCCGCAATTTCTGCGTTAATTCGTCAAAGTGAGGGAGCGAGGGATGCAGGAGAGAAGGAATAGTGCATTGGAAAGGAGACAGTCGTATCTCAAAAGAAAATCCTGTCGTTTCCAAAGAAACGTTACTCGATTTAGAAGGAGATCTCATAGAAACCATAGTATATCATAACGGCGTAAGTAATATGTTAATTCGTCAAAGTGAGGGAGCGAGGGATGCAGTAAAGGAGGAATAGTGCATCGGAAAGGAGATACACGTATCCCAAAAGAACATCCTGTCGTTTCCATTGAAACGGTACTCGATTTAGAAGGAGAAGTCATAGAACCCATAGTATTTCATTGCGACGCAATTTCTGTGTTAATTCGTCAATGTGACGGCGCCAGGAGTGCAGTAATGAAGGATTAATTTTTTCGGAAAGGAGATACTCGTATCCCTAAAGAAAATACAGTCGTTTCCATAGAAACCTTACTCGATCTAGAAGGAGAAGTCATAGAACCTATAGTATTTCATAGCGGCGCAATTTCTGCGTTAATTCGCCAATGTGAGGGCGCCAGGAGTGCAGTAACGAAGGATTAGTGCATCGGAAAATGAGATGCTCGTATTCCAAAAGAAAATCCCGTCGTTTCCATTGTAGCGATACTCGATTTAGGAAGAGATGTCATAGAACACATAGTATGTCATAGCGACGCAGTTTCTGTGTTGATTCGTCAATGTGAGGGAGCGAGGGATGCAGTAAAGAAATAATTGTGCATCGGAAAGGAGATACTCGTATCCCAAAAGAAAATCCTGTCGTTTCCATAGCAACGTTACCCGATTTAGAACGAGATGTCATACAACCCATAGTATTTCTTAGCGACACAATTATTCTGTTAATTCGTGAATGTGAGGGAGCGAGGAATGCAGTAAAGAAGGAATAGTGCATCGGAAAGAAGATACTGGTATCCCAAAAGAAAATCCTGTCGTTTCCATAGAAACGTTAACCGATTTAGAAGGACATGTCATACAACGCATAGTAGTTTTTAGCGACGCAATTTTTCTGTTAATTCGTGAATGTGAGGGAGCGAGGGATGCAGTAAAGAAGGAATAGTGCATCGGAAAGGAGATACTATTAACCCAAAAAAAAAAAAAATCCAGTCGTTTCCATATTAACGTTACTGGATTTAGAAGGAGAAGCCATATTAACCATAGTATTTCATAGCGACGCAAAATTCAGTGTCAATTCTTCAATGTGAGGGCACAAGCAGTACAGTAACGAAGGATTAGTGCATTGGAAAATGAGATACTCGTATCCCAAAAGAAAGCCCTGTCGTTTCCAGAGTAACGTTACTCGATTTAGAAGCAGAAGTCATGGAACCCATAGTATATCATAGCGACGCAGTTTCTGTGTTAATGTGTCAATGTGAGGAAGTGAGGGATGCAGTAAAGAATTTATAGTGGATCGGAAAGGAGATACTCGTTTCCCAAAAGAAAATCTTGTTGTTTCCATAGAAACGTTACTCGATTTAGAAGGAGAAGTCAGAGAACCCATAGTAATTCATGGCGACGCAATTTTTTGTGTTAATTCGTCAATGTAAGGGTGTCAGGAGTGCAGTAATGAAGGGTTAGCGCTGCAGAAAGGAGATACTCGTATCCGAAAGTAAATCCTGTCGTTTCCATAGTATTGTTACTCGATTTAGAAGGAGATGTCATAGAACCCATAGTATTGCATAGCGAAGCAATATCTGTGTTGATTAATCAATGTGAGGGAGCGAGGGATGCAGTAAAGAAGGAGTAGTGCATCGGAAAGGAGATACTCGTATCCCACAAGAAAATCCTGTCGTTTCCAAAGAAACGTAACTCGATTTAGAAGGAGATGTCATAGAACCCATTGTATTTCATAGCGACGCAAATTTTGTGATAATTCGTCAGTGCGAGGGAGCGAGGGATGCAGTAAAGAAGGAATAGAGCATCGGAAAGGAGATAGTCGCACCCCAAAAGAGAATCCTGTCGTTTCCATTGAAACGTTTCTCGATTTAGAAGGAGAAGTCATAGAACCCATTGTATTTCATAGCGCTGCAATTTCAACGTTAATTGGTCAATGTGACGGAGCGACGGATTCAGTAAAAAAGGAATAGTGCATCGGAAGGGAGATACTCGGTTCCCAAAAGAAAATTCTGTCGTTTACATAGCAACGATCCTTGATTCAGATGGAGATGTCACAGAAAACATAGTATTATTTAGCGACGGAATATCTGTGTTAATTCGTCAATGTGAGAGAGCGAGGGATGCAGTAAAGAAGGAATAGTCCATCGGAAAGGAGATACTTGTATCCCAAAAGAAATACCTGTCGTTTCCATAGAAACGTTACTCGGCTTAGATCTAGAAGTCATAGAACCCATAGTATTTCATAGCGACGCAATTCCTGCGTTAATTCGTCAATGTGAGGGCGCCAGGAGTGCAGTAATGAAGGATTGGTGCATCGGAAAATGAGACACTCGTATCCCAAAAGAAAATTCTGTCGTTTCCATTGTAACGTTACTCGATTTCGAAGGAGATGTCATAGTACCCATAGTATGTCATAGCTTCGCAATGTCTCTGTTGATTCGTCAATGTTAGGGAGAGAGGGACGCAGTAAAGAAGAATTGTGCATCGGAAAGACGATACTCGTATCCCAAAAGAAAATCCTGTCGTTTCCATAGAAACGATACTCGAATTAGAAAGAGATGTCATAGAACCAATTTCATTTTACAGCCACGCAATCTCTGTGTTAATTCGGCAATGTGAAGGCGCGAGGGATGCAGTAAAGAAGGAACAGTGCATCGGAAAGGAGGTACTCATATCCCAAAAGAAAATCCTGTCCTTTCCATAGAAACGTTACTCGATATAGAAGGAGATGACACAGAACGCATAGTATTTCATAGCCTCGCAATTTCTGCGTTAATTCGTCAGTGTGAGGGACCGAAGGATGCAGTAAAGAAGGAATAGTGCATCGGAATGGAGATAGTCGTATCCCAAAAGAAAATCCTGTCGTTTCCAAAGTAACGTTACTCGTTTTAGAAGGAGATGTCATAGAACCCATAGTATTTCACAGCGACGCAGTTACTGTGTTGATTCGTCAATGTGAGAGAGCGAGGGATGCAGTAGAGAAGGAATAGTGCATCGGAAAGGAGATAATCGTATCCCAAAAGAAAAGCCTGTCGTTTCCAAAGAAACGTAACTGAATTTCGAAGGAGATGACATAGGACCCACAGTATTTCGTAGTGACGCAAATTCTGTGTAATTTGTCAATGCGAGGGAGCGAGGGATGCAGTAAAGAAGGAATAGTGTTTCGGAAAGGAGATACTAGTATCCCAATAGAAAATCCTGTCGTTTCCATAGAAACGTTACTCGGTTTAGAAGGAGATGTCATAGACCACATAGTATTTCATAGCGACGGAATTCCTGTGTTAATTCGTCAATGTGAGGGAGCGTGGGATGCAGTAAAGATAAAATAGTGCATCGGAAAGGAGATAGTCGTATCCCAAAAGAAAATCCTGTTGTTTCCATAGAAACGTTACTCGATTTAGAAGGAGATGTCATAGAACCCATAGTACTTCATAGCGACGCAATTTCTGTGTTAATTCGTCAATGTGAGGGAGCGAGGGATGCAGTAAAGAAGGAGTAGTGCATCGGAAAGGAGATACTCGCTTCACAAAATAAAATCCTGTCGTTTCCAAAGAAACATTACTCGATTTAGAAGGAGATGTCATAGAACCCACTGTATTTCATAGCGATCCAATTTCTGTGTTAATTCGTCAATGTGAGGGGGCGAGGGATGCAGTAAAGAAGCAATAGTGCATCGGAAAGGAGATACTCGTATCACAAAAGAAAATCATGTCGTTTCCAAAGAAACGTAACTCGATTTAGAAGGGATGTCATAGAACCAATAGTATTTCATAGCGACGCAATTTCTGGGTTAATTCGTCAATGCGAGGGAGCGAGGGATGCAGTAAAGAAGGAATAGTGCATCGGAAAGGAGATAGTAGTATCCCAAAAGAATATCCTGTCGTTTCCATTAAAACGTTACTCGGTTTAGAAGAAGATGTCATAGACACCATAGTATTTCATAGTGTCGCAATTTCTGTGTTAATTCATCAATGTGAGGGAGCAAGGGATACAGTAAAGAAGGAATAGTGCGTCGGTAAGGAGATACTCGCTTCCCAAAATAAAATCCCGTCGTTTCTATAGAAATGTTACTCGATTTTGAAGGAGATGTCATAGAACCATAGTATTTCATAGCGACGTAATTTCTGTGTTAATTCGTCAATGCGAGGGAGCGAGGAATGCAGTAAAGAAGGAATATTGCATCGGATAGGAGATAGTAGTATCCCAAAAGAAAATCCTGTCGTTTCCATAGAAACGTTACTCGGTTTTGAAGAAGATGTCATAGACCCCATAGTATTTCATAGCGACGCAATTTCTGTGTTAATTCGTCAATGTGAGGGAGCGAGGGATGCAGTAAAGAAGGAATAGTGCATCGGAAAGGAGATACTCGCATCCCAAATTAATATCCTTTTGTTTCCATAGTATAGTTACTCGATTTTGAAGAAGACGTCATAGCGCACATACTATTTCATAGCGGAGCAATTTCTGTGTTAATTCGTTAATGTGAGGGAGCGCGGGATGCAGTAAAGATGGAATAGCGCATCGGAAAGGAGATACTCGTATCGCAAAAGTAAATCCTGTCGTTTCCTAAGAAACGTTGCTCGATTTAGAAGGATATGCCAAGGAACCCACAGTATTTCATAGCGACGCAATTTCTGTGCTAATTAGTCAATGTGAGGGAGCGAGGGATGCAGTAAAGTCGGAATAGTGCATCGAAAAAGAGATACTCGTATCCCAAAAGAAAATCCTGTCGTGTCCATAGAAACGTTACTCGATTTAGAAGGAGAAGTCAGAGAACCATTAGCAAATCATAGCGACGCAATTTTTTGTGTTAATTCGTCAATGTGAGGGCGTCAGGTGTGCAGTAATGAAGGATTAGTGCAGCGGAAAGGAGATACTCGTATCCGAAAGAAAATCCTGTCGTTTCCATTGTATTGTTACTCGATTTAGAAGGAGATGGCATAGAACCCATAGTGTTTCATAGCGACGCAATATCTGTGTTGATTCGTCAATGTGAGGGAGCGAGGGATGCAGTAAAGAAGGAGTAGTGCATCGGAAAGGAGATAGTAGCATCCCAAAAGAAAATCCTGTCGTTTCCATAAAAACGTTACTCGGTTTAGAAGAAGATGTCATAGACCCCATAGTATTTCATAGTGACGCAATTCTTGTGTTAATTCGTCAATGCGAGGGAACGAGGGATGCAGTAAAGAAGGAATAGGGTATCGGAATGGAGCTACTCGCATCCCAAAATAAAATCCTGTCGTTTCCATAGTGAAGTTACACGATTTTGAAGGAGACGTCATAGAACACATAGTATTTCATAGCGACGCAATTTCTGTGTTAATTCGTCAATTTGAGGGTGCCAGGAGTTCAGTAATGAAAGATTAGTGCAGCGGAAAGGAGATACTCGTATACCAAAAGAAAATCCTGTCATATCCATAGTGACGTCACTCCATTTAGAAGGAGATGTCATAGACCTAATAGTATATCATAGCGACGCTATTACAGTGTAGATTCGTCAATGTGAGGGAGCGAGGGATGCAGTAAAGAATGAATAGTGCATCGGAAAGGAAATGTATCCCTAAAGAAAATCCTGTCGTTTCCATAGAAACGTAACTCGAATTAGAAGGAGATGTCATAGACCCCATAGTATTTCATAGCGACGCAATTTCTGTGTTAATTCTTCAATGTGAGGGAGCGAGGGATGAAGTAAAGAAGGAATTGTGTATCGGAAAGGAGATACTCGTATCCCAAAAGAAAATCCTGTCGTTTCCATAGAAACGTTACTTGAATTAGCAGGAGATGTCATTGAACCCATTGTATTTCACAGCGGCGCAATTACTGTGTTAATTCGTCAATGTGAGGGAGCGAGGGATGCAGTAAAGAAGCAATTGTGCATCGGAAAGGAGATACTCGTATCACAAAAGAAAATCATGTCGTTTCCAAAGAAACGTAACTCGATTTAGAAGGAGAAGTCATAGAACCTTTTGTGGCGGCGTTCGTAGCGACAAACAAATCGCTGTAGAAACGGCTTAGGAAGTCTCCGCCACACTTTTAATAGCGGGCCGACCGGTCCGCTGGAACAGTGAACAGAAAGATGAAAACTCAAACACTCTGATTAAATAAAAGTCGGTACTTATCTTTATTAAGGGAGATACAGAAACACAGTAGTGAACTCCGTGTCTACAGAAATCTGTCTAGTTCGAGTCGGAGCGGCTAGGTCAGCGTCGGCTGACGACAAACAACAACTCTGCTGCGATGAACACACAACTGACTAGCAAGTACACAATTCGGTGGCGAGTATACAACTGAGCGGCGAATACAGAACTGTCCTAGCCCTCGCGACTCCAGCGCTTAAGAAACCAGAAGCCAGCGGTGGCGCGCGCAGACTAGCGGCGATTTCCTGTCTCGCTGGCGCTGCTTATGCGGACGGCGTCCGGACTTTGATGCTGCCAATCTTTTGGCAGCGGGCTCGGGTGGCATTACTGGCTAGGATATAACACTCCTCCCCCCCCAAATCGCCGCACCGTCGTTGAATAATGACGTGGCGAGCGTCGACGGCGGGGGAGGGGTCTGGCCGCAGGCGTAGCAGAAGGGACCGGGGCGGAGACTGTTGTCGGTGGCAGTCCCCGGTCCGCACCCCAGCATCGGCTGCGCGGGGCCTCGGGAAACACCGACTGAAAACCGAGGTCCGGGTGCACGCCTGTGACCACGGGCGCAGCTTCTGGTACTGGACGCGACGGGCGTCGAGACCCACGAAGAGAGGCAGCGTCTCCTGACGCTGCGTCGACGGCTGCTGAGTGGGCGCCGGACAAGGCGCTGCGGTGTCAGACTCCTTGGGGGTGCCCAAGGAATGCGGCTGCAGAACAGGCTGCACAGCCACCGCTTGGGAAGGCGGCCCGGCTGAGGGGTCGACGTCCATCAGCTCCGAAGGCGGTGGCGACTGAAGAGGGACCGCAGGTGCCGGAGCGACCACCTGGGGCGCCCTTGGATGAAGCTGCGCGGGAGGCATCAACGGGACGGGCTGTCGGCGTGGTAGCGGCGACGGCCGCTGCTGCTGCCCTGGGGGCGGCAGCGAAGCCGGAAGGCGCGGCTGGAACCCGCCGCGGACCAAATCTGTGGACAAAGAACGAGCGGCAGAATCCGGGCGGCCAGCGCGGCGCAACTGGTTCTGATGCCTCCTGTGCACCCCAGTAGCACCTTGAACAGTATAAAAACCGCGACCCTGGACACTTATCACGGTACCACGTTCCCAACGACGGCGACCGTAATAAACTCTGAAAAAAACGGCGTCGTTGCGCTGAAAACGCGTGCGATGCTCAGAAGCGGCGGGTCGATCCGGGGGGTGCAACAACCGTAGTAGGGTGCGATGACGACGGCCGTGGAGAAGCTCCGCAGGCGAAGGGCCGTCGCGTGGCGTGGTCCGGTACGACGACAGGAACGTGATGAGGGCCTGCTAACGAGAGTGCGTAGCACGAAGGCGGTCCATATGATCCTTGAATGTGCGTACAAAACGTTCCGCTGCACCATTCGATTGAGGGTGGAACGGCGGAGTAAGAACATGGTGAATGCCATTGGCAGAACAAAAACTTTCAAATTCAGCAGAGGTAAATTGTGGACCAGTGTCAGACACTAAAACTTCTGGATGACCCTCAATACAAAAAATTGAAGTCAACGCCTGTATAGTTTGTGCAGACGTTGTAGACTGCATGGGCACAACAAACGGAAAATTACTAAATGCATCTATCACGATGAGCCAACGAGAATGCCAATATGGACCAGCGAAATCAATATGTACTCGCTGCCAGGGACCGGCAGGGCGTGCCCACTCAAAATAGCGTTGAGGCGGAGCAGCTTGGTGTTCGGCACACGTCGAACAATCTGTAGACATCTGCGTAATCTGCTTATCAATGCCGATCCATGTACAATGACGGCGGGCAAGCTGCTTGGTGCGGACCACTCCCCAATGACCTTGGTGCAACAAGTCGAGGACCTTGGATTGGAGCACTTGGGGAACCACTACACGAAGCTGGTCATTCTCGGTGCGTAACAGCAAAACTCCGTGCGAAAGAGACAACAGATGACGTTGCGGATAATAGCAACGAACCACAGGATCCGATATGTCCTTTGCCTTGGACGGCCAACCACGTTGAACAAAACGTAATAGTAAGCTCAGATGAGGATCCGTAGCTGTCTCACGTGCCACCTGACGATAATCAATCGGAAAATCCCGGAGGGATTGATGCTCATCGGCGTCAATCTGATGGCAAGAGTCGTCAGAGGAATCGAAGACATCATCCGCAGCAATCGGCAATCTAGAAAGCGCGTCAGCGTTTGCATGCTGAGCTGTAGGGCGATACAGTATCTCATACTGGTATTGTGATAACAAAAGAGCCCAACGTTGTAGTCTCTGAGCTGTCCGCTGAGGAACTGGTTTAGACGGATGAAACAGTGACGTCAGGGGCTTGTGATCTGTTACTAAATAGAATGGTCTACCATAGAGGTAGTGATGGAATTTTGTGACACCGAACACAATAGCCAACGCTTCCTTGTCCAATTGGCTATAATTACACTGAGCTTTGTTTAGCAATTTAGATGCGAACGCAATAGGACGTTCGGTGTTACCGACTCGGTGAGACAACACAGCACCGAGGCCGAAAGAAGAGGCATCACAAGCTAACACCAGAAGCTTGTTAGGGTCGTAATGGACCAGACAACGATCATTCAATAAAGCCTCTTTAAGCTGCTGAAAGGCGGATTGGCAATCAGCTGACCACACAAACGGAACATTCTTACGGCGGAGACGATGCAACGGTGCAGCAATCTGTGATGCATTAGGTATAAACATAATATAATATGTCAATTTGCCAAGAACTGCTTGCAATTCATGCAGATTGCGAGGGGCGGGCAAATCACGAATAGCTGCTAAATGTGACTGGGAGGGATGAATGCCTTGAGCATTAATAACATGTCCCAGATACTCCATCTCCGTAAGGAAAAATGAACATTTATCGATGTTGCAACGTAGGCCTGCCTGAGACAACACTGTAAACAAACACTCCAAATTACGGAAATGTTCAGCAGGCGTCCGACCGGACACAACAATATCGTCTAAATAGTTGCAACACGATGGCACATTAGCCAGAAGTTGTGACAAAAAACGCTGAAAAACAGCTGGAGCTGACGCACAACCAAAAGGCAAACGCAGAAAACGGAACAACCCCAACGACGTGTTTATGACAAAATACTGTTGTGATTGCTCGTCGAGGGGCAATTGCAAATATGCTTCACGGAGATCAATTTTATCAATTTTGGAAAAGAAACGAGCTTCCCCTAACTTATCCATCAGCTCGTCCGGTCTAGGCAAAGGAAAAGAATCAATGACAGTCTGAGGATTAACTGTCGACTTAAAATCAGCACACAAACGTAACTTGCCAGACGGTTTCTTTATAATAACTAAGGGAGAAGCCCACTGGCTCGCTGAAACGGGTTGAATAACACCGTTGTTTTGCCAACGACGAAGTTCATCTGCTACAGGTGCCCGGAGGGCGTGAGGCACTGGACGAGCACGAAAAAATCGAGGCTGAGCATTATCTTTTAACGTAATATGAGCGGCAAAGTTCGCAGCACAACATAGTTCGTCTTTAAATATGTCACTGTATTGTTTACACAAATCGGTTATGCTGTCTTGAGGAACAACAACAGAATTAATTTGCAACACATTGTCTTGGATAGACAGGCCAAACAAGTCAAAACAGTCTAATCCGAAAATGTTTCCACTGTCTGTAGCGCGGAGCACTGTGAATGAAACTGTTTTTGTATTGCCACGGAATGTGGCTGGCACGCTACATACACCTAACACAGGAATTTGTTCTCCACTATAAGTAGCCAAAGAATGTTTTGCCGCTGAAAGTGTAGGGCGGCCGATAGCCGCATACGTAGCACTATTTATGAGAGTCACAGACGCACCAGTGTCTAATTGAAAATTGAAGGTCTTATCCTGGATGCGTAGTTTCACAAATAGTTTATTACACTGTCTCTGGATCGGTGCAGTGAAGGCGGAAGACACAAAATCAGCGCGTTTAGCGCGTGTTCGCTGCTTACGACAACTCGTGGTTTGGGCGGGTGGAACAACAACTCCCGCTTCACTTGCAGTCTGCACATTACTTTTTACAGCGTTTGAATTACGCTTGGCTCGCATAGCAGAGGTCTGGGTGGGTGGCTTATTGCGAACAAGTTTATTACCCACACGAACCGTGGAAGAGTCTTTAAACGCGACCTTCTGGGCGGGCTGGCTTTGAAGAACATGAATATCCATGGGCTGGGCAGCACTGGATTTGTTCTTGCGTTTACGCAAACAAACAGTCTGGATGTGTCCTTTCCTTTGACAAAAGTGACAAACCGCGTTTCTTAACGGGCAACGTTCACGAGGATGAGCAAGAACACACTTAGGGCAAGACTTAACTCTATCATTTTACACACGCGGCTGACGAATGTATTTAACATGACGCGGCCGGCTAGTGTTTACAGTCTGACTCTGCCGGTGGGGCCGCGGGCGTGACATAACTTGCTTAGCACAGGCAATTTGAGAAATACATGGCTGATCTAACTCACACTCAGCATAGTCAAAAGTATCTAGGGCTTCATTGATGTTCATCACAGTCTCTAATGACGGGTCAGGCAACTTTAAGATAGCAGCACGAATACGAGAATCTGCAATGTTTTGAGTAATAGCGTCTCGTAACATGACATCACTGTAGGAAGCTCCACACACACAATTAAATCGGCACTGACGGGTGAGGCCCCGTAAATCTGTTAACCACTGTTTAATAGATTGATGTGGCAGTTTCTGTAATCTGAAGAACTTGAATCTGGCTGCTGCCACATGAACTCGCGACTCGAAATACTCAGCAAGTTTGTTAACAACAACGTCATAGTCTAAAACTTCTGGCTTGGATTCCGGGAACAACTTACAAAGTAGTCGATAGACTTCCACGCCTGCAGTGGAAATTAAATAAAGCTGCCGCTCAGTACCCGTGATTTTGTAGACTGTCATGTGCGCCTGCAACTGCGCGAAATATTCTCGACATTCTTCTCTTGATGCATCAAAAGCACGAAAAGGTGGTGCTGCCTGTGCTTGTTCCTGTTGTGTTGGAGGATTAGCCGCTTGTTTGGCGATTGCTTCCACCATACTTTGTATGTGCTTACTCTGTATCAAGATGACATGTTGTAATTCAGCAGACATAGTGAACACAAATTAAACCAGCATCCCAAAATTTTATCGCTATAATTAGTATAACCAGAAACAAGTTGAACCAGCCCTGCACACGAGTTCGGAAGCCCTCGTCGCCAGTTTCGTGGCGGCGTTCGTAGCGACAAACAATTGGCAGTAGAAACGGCTTACGAAGTCAAGGCCACACTTTTAATAGCGGGCCGACCGGTCCGCTGGAACAGTGAACAGAAAGATAAAACCCAAACACTCTGGTTAAATAAAAGTCGGTACTTATCTTTATTAACGAAGATACAGAAACACAGTAGTGAACTCCGTGTCTACAGAAATCTGTCTAGTTCGAGTCGGAGAGGCTAGGTCAGCGTCGGCTGACGACAAACAACAACTCTGCTGCGATGAACACACAACTGACTAGCAAGTACGCAATTCGGTGGCGAGTATACAACTGAGCGGGAATACAGAACTGTCCTAGCGCTCGCGACTCCAGCGCTTAAGAAGCCAGAAGCCAGCGGTGGCGCGCGCAGACTTGCGGCGATTTCCTGTCTCGCTGGCGCTGCTTATGCGGACGGCGTCCAGACTTTGATGCTGCCCACCTTTTGGCAGAGGGCTCGGGTGGCATTACTGGCTAGGATATAACAGAACCCATAGTATTTCATAGCGCCGCAATTTCTGTGTTAATTCGTCAATGTGAGGGAGCGAGGGATGCAGTAAAGAAGGAATAGTGCATCGGAAAGGAGATACTCGCATCTTAAAATAATATCCTGTCGTTTCCATAGAAATGTTACTCGATTTTGAAGGAGACCTCGTAGAACACATTGTATTTCATAGCGATGCAATTTCTGTGTTAATTCGTCTATGTGGGGGTGCCAGGAGTGCAGTAATGAAGGATTAGTGCAGCGGAAAGGAGATACTCGTATCGCAAAAGTAAATCCTGTCGTTTCCATAGAAACGTTAATCGATTTAGAAGGATATGCCAAGGAACACATGGTATTTCGTAGCGACGCAATTTCTGTGTTAATTAGTCAATGTGAGTGTTATATCCTAGCCAGTAATGCCACCCGAGCCCGCTGCCAAAAGGTGGGCAGCATCAATGTCTGGACGCCGTCCGCATAAGCAGCGCCAGCGAGACAGGAAATCGCCGCTAGTCTGCGCGCGCCACCGCTGGCTTCTGGTTTCTTAAGCGCTGGAGTCGCGAGGGCTAGGACAGTTCTGTATTCGCCGCTCAGTTGTATACTCGCCACCGAATTGTGTACTTGCTAGTCAGTCGTGTGTTCATCGCAGCAGAGTCGTGGTTAGTCGTCAGCCGACGCTTACCTAGCCGCTCCGACTCGAACTAGACAGATTTCTGTAGCCACCGAATTCACTACTGTGTTCCTGTATCTTCGTTAATAAAGATAAGTACCGACTTTTACTTAATCAGAGTGTTTGGGTTTTCATCTTTCTGTTCACTGTTCCAGCGGACCGGTCGGCCCGCTATTAAGAGTGTGGCGGTGACTTCGTAAGCCATTTCTACAGCGAATTGTTTGTCGCTACGAAAGCCGCCACAAAAGTGAGGGAGCGAGGGATGCAGTAAAGTTGGAATAGCCCATCGAAAAGGAGATACTCGTATCCAAAAGAAATTCCTGTCGTGTCCATAGAAACGTTACTCGATTTAGAAGGATATGCCAAGGAACACATAGAATTTCATAGCGACGCAATTTCTGTGCTAATTAGTCAATGTGAGGGAGCGAGGGATGCAAAAAAGTTGGAATAGTGCATCGGAAAGGAGATACTCGTATCCCAAAAGAAAATCCTGACGTGTCCTTCGAAACGTTACTCGATTTAGAAGGCGAAGTCAGAGAATCCATAGTAAATCATAGCGACGCAATTTTTTCGTGTTAATTCGTCAATGTGAGGGCGTCAGGAGGGCAGTAATGAAGGATTAGTGCAGCGGAAAGGAGATACTCGTATCCGAAAGAAAATCCTGTGGTTTCCATAGTATTGTTACTCGATTTAGCAGGAGATGTCATAGAACCCATAGTGTTTCATAGCGACGCAATTTCTGTGTTAAATCATCAATGTGAGGGAGCGAGGGATGCAGTAAAGAAATAATAGTGCATCGGAAACGAGATAGTCGTATCCCAAAAGAAAATCCTGCCGTTTCCATAGGAACGTTATTCGAATTAGAAGGTGATGTCATAGAACCCATTGTATTTCACAGCGAAATAATTTCTGTGTTAATTCGTCAATGTGAGGGCGCGAGGGATGCAGTAAAGAAGGAACAGTGCATCGGAAAGGAGATACTCGTATCCCAAAAGCAAATCCTGTCCTTTCCATAGAAACGTTGCTCGATATGGAAGGAGATGTCATAGAACACATAGTATTTCATAGCCCCGCAATTTCTGTGTTAATTCGTCAATGTGCGGGAGCGAGGGATGCAGTAAAGAAGGAACAGTGCATCGGAAAGGAGAAAGTCGTATCCCAAAAGAAAATCCAGTCGTTTCCATAGAAACGTGTCTCGATTGAGAAAGATATGTCACACAACCCATAGTATCATAGCGACGCGATTTCTGAGTTAATTCGTCAATGTGAGGGAGCGAGGGATGCAGTAAAGAAGGAGTAATGCATCGGAAAGGGGATAGTCGTATCCCAAAAGAAAATCCTATCGTTTCTATAGAAACGTTACTCGATTTAGAAGGAGATGCCATAGAACCCATAGTAAATCATCGCGACGCAATTTATGTGTTCTTTCGTCAGTGTAAGGGTGCGAGGGATGCAGTAAAGAAGGAATAGTGCATCGGAAAGGAGATACTCGTATTCCAAAAGAAAATCTAGTCGTTTCCATAGAAACGTTACTCGATTTTGAAGGAGAAGTCATTGACCCCATAGTATTTCATAGTGACGCAATTTCTGTGTTAATTCGTCAATGTGAGGGCGCGAGGGATGCAGTAAAGAAGGAACAGTGCATCGGAAAAGAGGTACTCGTATCCCAAAAGAAAATCCTGTACTTTCCATAGAAACGTTACTCGATATGGAAGGAGATGTCATAGAACACATTGAATTTCATAGCCCCGCAATTTCTGTGTTAATTCGTCAATGTGAGGGAGCAAGGGTTGCAGTAAAGAGGGAATAGTGCATCGGAAAGGAGAAAGTCGTATCCCAAAAGAAAATCCAATCGTTTCCATAGAAACGTGTCTCGATTGAGAAGGATATGTCATACAACCTATATTATCAAAGCGACGCGATTTCTGAGTTAATTCGTCAATGTGAGGGAGCAAGGGATGAAGTAAAGATGGAATAGTGCATCGGAATGGAGATAGTCGTATCCCAAAAGAAAATCCTGTCGTTTCCATAGAAACGTTATTCGATTTAGAAGGAGATGTCATAGAACACATTGTATTTCATAGCGACCCAATTTCTGTGTTAATTCGTTAATGTGAGGGAGCGTGGGATGCAGTAAAGATGGAATAGTGCATCGGAAGGGCGATACTCGTATTGCAAAAGTAAATCCTGTCCTTTCCATAGAAACGTTACTCGATTTAGAAGGAGACCTCATAGAGCACATAGTATTTCATAGCGACGCAATTTCTGTGTTAATTCGTCAATGTGAGGGTGCCAGGAGTGCTGTAATGAAGGACTAGTGCATCGGAATCGAGATAGTCGTATACCAAAAGAAAATCCTGTCGTTTCCATAGACACGTTATTCGATTTAGAAGGAGTTGTCATAGAACACATAGTATTTCATAGCCCTGCAATTTCTGTGTTAATTCGTCAATGTGAGGGAGCGAGGGATGCAGTAAAGAAGGAATAGTGCATAAGAAAGGAGAAAGTCGTACCCCAAAAGAAAATCCAGTCGTTTCCATAGAAACGTGTCTCGATTGAGAAGGATATGTCATACAACCCATAGTATCATAGCGACGCAATTTCTGTGTTAATTCGTCAATGTGAGGGAGCGAGGGATGCAGTAAAGAAGGAGTAATGCATCGGAAAGGGGATAGTCGTATCCCAAAAGAAAATCCTATCGTTTCTATAGAAACGTAACTCGATTTAGAAGGAGATGCCATAGAACCCACAGTATATCATCGCGACGCATTTTATGTGTTATTTCGTCAGTGTAAGGGCGCGAGGGATGCAGTAAAGAAGGAATAGTGCATCGGAAAGGAGATACTCGTATTCCAAAAGAAAATCCAGTCGTTACCATAGAAACGTTACTCGATTTTGAAGGAGATGTCATAGAACACATAGTATTTCATAGCGACGCAATTTCTGCGTTAATTCGTAAAAGTGAGGGCGCCAGGAGTGCAGTAATAAAGGATTAGTGCAGCGTAAAGGAGATACTCGCGTCCCAACAGAAAATCCTGTCGTTTCCATAGTAACGTTACCCGATTTAGAAGGAGTTGTCATAGAACACATAGTATTTCATAGCGACGCAATTTCTGTGTTGATTCGTCAATGTGAGGGCGCGAGGGATGCAGTTAAGATGGAATAGTGCATTGAAAAGGAGATACTCGTATACCAAAAGAAAATCATGTTGTATCCATAGAAAAGCAACTCGATTTAGAAGGAGATGTCATGGACTCCATAGTATTTCTTAGCGACGCAATTTCAGTGTTAATTCGTCAATGTGAGCGAGCGAGGGATGCAGTAAAGAAGGCAAAGTGCATCGGAAAGGAGATAGTCGTAACCCAAAAGAAATTCCTGTCGTATATATAGAAACGTTACTGGATTTAGAAGGAGATGTCATAGAACCCATAGTATTTCATAGTGACGCAATTTCTATGTTAATTCGTCAATGTGAGGGAGCGAGGGATGGAGTAAAGAAGGAATAGTGTATCGGAATGGAGACTGTCGTATCCCAAATAAAAATCCTGTCGTTTCCAAAGAAACGTTACTCGATTTAGAAGGAGATCTCATAGAACCCATAGTATACCATAATGACGCAATTTAATATTTTAACTCGTCAATTTGAGGGAGCGAGGGATGCAGTAATGAAGGAATTGAGTATCGAAAAGGAGATAGTCGTTTCCCAAAAGAAATTCCTGTCGTTTCCATAGAAACGTTACTCAGTTTAAATTGAGATGTCAGAGAACCAATAGTATCTCATAGCTACGCAATTTAGGTGTTAATTCGTCAATGTGAGGGAGCGAGGGAAGCAGTAAAGAAAGAATAGAGCATCGACAACGAGATAGTCGTATCCCAAAAGAAAATTCTTTCGTTTACATAGAAACGTGACTGGATTTAGAAGTATCTGTCATACAACCCATAGTATCATAGCGACGCAATTTATGTGTTATTTCGTCAATGTGAGGGAGCGAGGGATGCAGTAAAGAAGGAATAGAGCATCGCAAAGGAGATAGGCGCATCCCAAAAGAAAATCCAGTCGTTTCCAAAGAAACGTTACTTGATTTAGACGGAGACGTAATAGAACACATAGTATTTGATAGCGGCGCAATTTCTGTGTTAATTCGTCAATGTGAGGGAGCGAGGGCTGCAGTAAAGAAGGAATAGTGCATCGGAATGGAAATAGTCGTATCACAATAGAAAATGCCGTCTTTTCCATTGAACCATTTCTCGATTAAGATGGAGATGTCATAGAACTCATAGTAATTCATTGCGACGCAATTTATGTGTTGATTCGTGAATGTGAAGGAGCGAGGGATGCAGTTAAAAAGGAATAGTGCATCGGAAAGGAGATACTCGTAATCCAAAAGAAAATCCTGTCGTTTTCAAAAAAAAGATACTCGATTTAGAAGGAGAAGTCATAGAACCCATAGTATATCATAGCGACGCAATTTCTGCGTTAATTCGTCAATATGAGGGCGCCAGGAGTGCAGTAATGAAGGATTAGTGCATCGGAAAATGAGAAACTCGTATCTTAAAAGAAAATCCTGTCGTTTCCATTGCAACGTTACTCGATTTAGAAGAAGTTGTCATAGAACCCATAATATTTCATAGCGACGCAATTTCTGTGTTGATTAGTCAAAGTGAGGGAGCGAGGGTTGCAGTAAAGAAGGAATTGTGCATCGCAAAAGATATACGCGTTTCCCAAAAGAAAATCCTGTCGTTTCCATAGAAACGTTACTTGAATTAGAAGGAGATGTCATTGAACATATTGTATTTCACAGCGATGCAATTTCTGAGTTAATTCGTCAATGTGAGGGCGCGAGGGATGCAGTAAAGATGGAATAGTGCATCGAAAAGGAGATACTCGTATCCCTAAAGAAAATCCTGTCGTTTCCATAAAAACGTAACTCGATTTAGTAGGAGATGTCATAGACCCCATAGTGTTTCATAGCAACGCAATCTCTGTGTAAATTCTTCAATGTGAGGGAGCGAGGGATGCAGTAAAGAAATAATAGTGCATCGGAAACGAGATAGTCGTAACCCAAAAAAAAATCCTGTCGTTTCCATAGAAATGTTACTCGAATTAGAAGGAGATGCCATAGAACCCATTGTATTTCACAGCGAAACAATTTCTGTGTTAATTCTTCAATGTGAGGGAGCGATGGATGCAGTAAAGAAGGAATAGTGCATCGGAAAGGGGAAAGTCGTATCCCAAAAGAAAATCCAGTCGTTCCCATAGAAACGTGTCTCGATTGAGAAGGATATGTCATACAACCCATAGTATCATAGCGACGCAATTTCTGTGTTAATTCGTCAATGTGAGGGAGCGAGGGATGCAGTAAAGATGGAATAGTGCATCGGAATGGAGATAGTCATATCCCAAAAGAAAATCCAGTCGTTTCCATAGAAACGTTATTCGATTTAGAAGGAGATGTCATAGATCCCATTGTATTTCATAGCGATCCAAATTCTGTGTTAATTCGTCAATGTGAGGGAGCGGGGGATGCAGTAAGGAAGGAATTGTGCATCGGAAAGGAGATACTGGTATCCCAAAAAAAAATCCTGTCGTTTCCGTAGTAACGTTACTCGTTTTAGAAGAAGATGCCATAGAACCCATAGTATTCCACAGCTACGCAATTTCTGTGTTAATTCGAAAAAGTGAGGGCGCCAGGAGTGCAGTAATGAAGGTTTAGTGCAGCGGAAAGGAGATACTCGCGTCCCAAAAGAAAATCCTGTCGTTTCCATAGTAACGTTACCCGATTTAGAAGGAGATGTCATAGAACCCATAGTTTTTCATAGCGACGCAATTTCTGTGTTGATTCGTCAATGTGAGGGCGCGAGGGATGCAGTTAAGATGGAATAGTGTATCGAAAAGGAGATACTCGCATCCCAAAAGAAAATCATGTCGTTTCCATATAAACGTTACTGGATTTAGAAGGGGAAGTCATATTACCCATAGTATTTCATAGCGACGCAAAATTCAGTCTTAATGCGTCAATGCGAGGGCACCAGCAGCGCAGTAAAGGAGGATTACTGCATTGGAAAATGAGATACTCGTATCCCAAAAGAAAATCCTGTCGTTTCCAGAGTAACGATACTCGATTTTGAAGCAGAAGTCATGGAACCCATAGTATTTCATACCGACGCAGTTTCTGTGCTAATGCGTCAATGTGAGAAAGTGAGGGATGCAGTAAAGAATTAATAGTGGATAGGAAAGGAGATACTCGTTTCCCAAAAGGAAATTCTGTCGTTTCCATAGAAACGTCATACGATTTAGAAGCATATGCCAACGAACACATAGTATTTCATAGCGACGCAATTTCAGTGATAATTAGTCAATGTGAGGGATCGAGGGATGCAGTAAAGTTGGAATAGTGCATCGGAAAGGAGGTACTCGTATCCCAAAAGAAAATCCTGTCGTTTCCACAGAAACGTTACTCGATTTAGAAGGAGAAGTCAGAGAACCGATAGTAAATCATAGCGACGCAATTTTTTGTGTTAATTCTTCAAAGTGAGGGTGTCAGGAGTGCAGTAATGAAGGATTAGTGCAGCGGAAAGGAGAAACTCGTATCCGAAATAAAATCCTGTCGTTTCCATAGTATTGTTACTTGATTTAGAAGGAGATGCCATTGAACCCATAGTATTCCATAGCGAAACAATATCTGTGTAGATTCGTCAATGTGTGGGAGCGAGGGATGCAGTAAAGAAGGAGTAGTGCATCGGAAAGGAGATACTCGTATCCCAAATGAAAATAATGTCGTTTAGAAAGAAACGTAACTCGATTTAGAAGGAGAAGTCATAGAACATATAGTATTTCATAGCCCCGCAACATCTGAGTTACGTCGTCAATGTGAGGGAGTGAGGAATGCATTAAAGATTTAGTTGTGCATCGGAAAGGAGACACTCGTATCAGAAAAGACAATCCTGCCGTTTCCATAGAAACGTTACGTGATTTAGAAGGATATGTCATATAACACATAGTATTTCATAGCGACGCAATTTCTGTGTTAATTCGTCGATGTGAGGGAGCGAGGTATGCTGTAAGGACGGAATAGTGCATCAGAAGGGAGATACTCGAATCCCAAAAGAAAATCCAGTCGTTTCCATAGAAACGTTGCTCGATTTAGTAGGAGAAGTCATAGAACACTTAGTACCTCATAGCGACGCTATTTCTCTGTTAATTCGTGAATGTGAGGAAGCGAGGGATGCAGGAAAGGAGGCAGAGTGCATCGGCATACTAGCTAGCCGTATCCCAAAAGACAATCCTGTCGTTTCCATAGAAACGTTACTCGATTTAGTTGGAGATGTCATAGAACGCATAGTATTTCATAGCGACGCTATTTCTGTGTTAATTCGTCAATGTGAGGGAGAAATGGCTCTGAGCACTATGGGACTTAACAGCTATGGTCATCAGTCCCCTAGAACTTAGAACTACTTAAACCTAACTAACCTAAGCACAGCACACAACACCCAGCCATCACGAGGCAGAGAAAATCCCTGACCCCGCCGGGAATCGAACCCAGGAACCCGGGCGTGGGAAGCGAGAACGCTACCGCACGACCACGAGATGCGGGCCTGTGAGGGAGAGAGGGATGCAATAAAGAAGGAATAGTGCATCGGAAAGGAGATACTCGCATCCCAAAAGAAATTACTGTCGTGTTAAAAGAAACATAACTCGTTTTAGATGGAGATGTCATAGAACCCATAGTATTTCATAGCCCCGCAATTTCTGTGTTAATTCGTCAAAGTGAGGTATTGAGGGATGCGGTAAAGAAGGAATACTGCATCGGAAAGGAGATAGTCGTATCCCAAAAGAAAATCCTGTCGTTTCCATAGAAACGATACTCGATTTAGAAGGAGAAATTATAGAACACGTAGTCTTTCATAGCGAAGCAATTTCTGTGTTAATTCGTCAATGTGAGGGAGCGAGGGATGCAGTAAAGAAGGAATAGTGCATCGGAAAGGAGATACTCCTATCCCAAAAGAAAATCCTGTCGTTTCCATAGAAACGATACTCGATTTAAAAGGAGAAATCATAGAACACATAGTTTTTCATAGCGACGCAATTTCTGTGTTAATTCGTCAATGTGAGGGAGCGAGGGATGCAGTAAAGAAGGAATAGTGCATTGGAAAGGAGATACTCCTATCCCAAAAGAAAATCCTGTCGTTTCCATATAATCGTTACTCGGTCTAGAAGATGTCATAGAACCCATAGTATTTCATAGCGACGCCAATTCTGTGTTAATTCGTCAATGTGAGGGAGCGAGGGGTGCAGTAAAGAAGGAATAGTTCATCGGAAAGGAGATGGTCGTATCCGAAAAGAAAATCCAGTCGATTCCATAGTAGCGTTATTCGATTTAGACGGAAAAGTCATAGAACCCATAGTATTTATTAGCGACGCAATTCCTGTGTTAATTCGTCAATGTGAGGGAGCGAGGGATGCAGTTAAGCAGGAATAATGCATCGGGAATTAAATAGTCGTATCCCAAAAGAAATTACTGTCGCTTCCATAGAAACGTTACTCCATTTAGAAGGAGATGTCAACGAACACATAGTATTTCATAGCGACGCAATTTCTGTGTTAATTCGTCAATGTGAGGTAGCGAGGGATGCAGTAAGGAACCAATGGTGCTTCAGAATGGAGATAGTCGTAACCTAAAAGAAAATCCTGTCGTTTCCATAGAAACGTTACTCGATTTAGAAGTAGAGGTCATAGAACCCGTAGTATTTCAAAGCGACGCAATTTCTGTGTTTATTCGTCAATTTGAGGACGCGAGGAATGCAGTAAAGAAGGAATAGTGCAACGGAAAGGAGATACTTGTATCATAAAAGAAAATCGTGTCGTTTCCATAGAAAGGTATTGCGATTCAGAAGGAGAAGTCATAAATCCCATAGTTTATCATAGATTCGCAATCTGTGTATTAAGTCGCCAATGTGAGGGAGTGAGGGATGCAGTAAAGAATTAATAGTGCATCGGAGAGGAGATACTCGTATCTTAAAAGAAAATCCTTCGGTTTCCATAGAAACGTTACTCGATTTAGAAGGAGATGTCATTGAACCCATTGTAATACATAGCAATGCAATATCTGTGTTGATTCGTCAACGTGAGGAAGCGAGGGATGCTGTAAAGATGGAACAGTGCATCGAAAAGGAGATACTCGTATCCCAAAAGAAAATCCTGCCATTTCCATAGAAACGTGACTCGATTTAGAAGGAGATGTCATAGAACAAATAGTATCTCATAGCGACGACATTTCTGTGTCAATTCGTCAATGTGAGGGAGCGAAGTATGCAGTAAAGAAGGAATAGTGCATCGGAAAGGAGATACTCGAATCCCAAAAGAAAATCCTGTCGTTTCCATAGAAACGTTACTCGAATTAGAAGGAGATGTCATAGAACCCACTGTATTTCAAGGCGAAACAATTTCTGAGTTAATTCGTCAATGTGAGGAGCGAGGGATGCAGCTAAGCAGGAATAGTGCATCCGCAAAGGAGATAGTCGTAGCCCATAAGAATATCCTGTCTTTTCCAAAGAAACGTTACTCGATTTAGAAAGAGAAGTCATAGAACACATAGTATTTCATAGCGACGCAATTTCTGTGTTAATTCGTCAATGTGACGGAGCTAGGGATGCAGTAAAGAAGGAATAGTGCATCGGAAAGGTGATACTCCTAGCCCAAAAGAAAATCCTGTCGTTTCCATAGAGACGTTACTCGATTTAGAAGATGTCATAGAATCCATAGTATTTCATTCCGACGCAATTTCTGTGTTAATTCGTCAATGTGAGGGAGCGAGGGATGCAGTAAAGAAGGAATAGTGCATCGGAATGGAGATAGTCGTAACCTAAAAGATAATCCTGTCGTTTCCATAGAAACGTTACTCGATTTAGTATTAGAGGGCATAGAACCCGTAGTATTTCATAGCGACGCAATTTCTGTGTTAATTCGTAAATGTGTGGGAGCGAGGGATGCAGTAAAGAAGGAATAGTACATCGGCAAAGGAGATAGTCGTATCCCAAAAGAAAATCCTTTCGTTTCAATTAAAACGTTACTCGATTTACAAGGAGATGTCATAGAACACTTTGTATATCATAGCAACGCAATTTCTGTGTAGATTCGTCAATGTGGGTGAGCGAGGGATGCAGTAAAGATGGAATATTGCAACGGAAAGGATATACTTGTTTCTCAAAAGATAATCCCGTCGTTTCCATAGAAACGTTACTCGATTTAGAAGCAGATGTCATAGAAACCATAGTACTTCATAGCGACGCAAATCCAGTGTTAATTCGCAAATGTGATTGAGCGAGGGATGCAGTAAAGAAGGAATGGAGCATCGGAAAGGACATAGTCGTATCCCAAATGAACGTCCCGTTTCCATTGAAACGTTACTCCATTTAGAAGGAGATGTCATAGAACACATAGTATTGCATTGCGACGCAAATTCTGTGTTAATTCGTGAATGTGAGGGAGCGAGGGATGCGGTAAAGAAGGAATAGTGCAACGGAAAGGAGACAGTCGTATTCGAAAAGAAAATCCTGTCGTTTCCATAGAAAAGTTAATCGGTTTAGAAGGTGTTATAGAACACATAGTATTTCATAGCGACGCAGTTTCTTTGTTAATTAGTGGATGTGAGGGCGCGAGGAGTGCAGCAAAGAAGGAATAGTGCTTCGGAAAGGAGATTCTCGTATTCGAAAAGATAATCCTGTAGTTTCCACAGAAACGTTACTCGATTTAGAAGGAGATGTCACAGAACACATTGTAATACACAGTGGCGCTATTCCTGTGTTTTTTCGTCAATGTGAGGGAGTGGGGGATGCCGTAAAGAATTTATAGTGTATCGGATAGGAGATACTCGTATCCCAAAGGAAAAATTCTGACGTTTAAATGGAGACGTTACTCGATTTAGAAGGAGAGGTCATAGAACACATGGTATTTCATAGCGACGCAATTTCTGTGTTAATTCGTCAATGTGACGGAGCGAGGGATGCAGTAAAGGAGGAATAGTGCATCGGAAAGGTGATACTCCTAGCCCAAAAGAAAATCCTGTCGTTTCCGTAGAAACGTTTCTCGATTTAGAAGTTGTCATAAAACCCATAGAATTTCATAGTGGCGAAATTTCTGTGTTAATTTGTCTATATGAGGGCGCGAGGAGTGCACTGAAGATGGAATAGTGCAACGGAAAGGAGGCAGCCGTATCCGAAAAGAAAATCCTTTCGTTTCCAATGAAACATTACTCGATTTACAAGGTGATGTCATAGAACCCATAGTATTTCATAGCGACGCAATTTCTTGTTAATTCGTCAATGTGAGGGAGCCAGGGTTTCAGTAAAGAAGGGATAGTGCATCGGACAGGAGATACTCTAATCCCAAAAGAAAATCCTGTCGTTTCCATAGAAACTTTACTCCATTAAATGGAAATGTCATCGAACACATAGTATTTCATAACGACGCAATTTCTGTGTTAATACGTCAATGTGAGGAAGCGAGGGATGCAGTAAAGAAGGAATAGTGCATTGGAAAGGAGATAGTCGTATCCCAAAAGAAAATCCTGTCGTTGCCATAGAAACGTTCCTCGATTTAGAAGGTGATATCATGGAACCCATAGAATTTCATAGCGACCAAATTTCTGTGTTAAGTCGGCAATGTGAAGGAGCGAGGGATGCAGTAAGGAAGGAATAGTGCATCGGAAAGGAGATACTCGTATCCCAAAAGAAATTCCTGTCGTTTCCATAGAAACAATATTCGTTCCAGAAGGAGAAGTCATAGAACCCATAGTATTTCATAGCCCTGCAATTTCTGTGTTAAGTCGTCAATGTGAGGGAGTGAGGGATGCAATAAAGATTTAATAGACCATCGGAAAGGAGATACTCGTATCCCATAAGAAAATCCTGTCGTTTCCATAGAAACGTTACTCGATTTAGAAGCTGTCATAGAACCCATAGTATTTCATAGCGACGAAATTTCTGTGTTAATTCGTCGATGTGAGGGCGCGAGGAGTGCAGTAAAGATGGAATAGTGCATCGGAAAAGAGATAGTCGTATCCAAAAAGAAAATCCTTTCGTTTCTATAGAAACGTAACTCGATTTACAAACTGATGTCATAGAACCGATAGTATTTGATAGCGACGCAATTCCTGTGTTAATTCGTCAATGTGAGGGAGCGAGGGATGCTGTAAAGAAGGAATAGTGCATCGGAAAGGAGACACTTGTATCCCAAAAGATAATACTGTCGTCTCCATAGAAACGTTTCTCGATTTAGAAGGAAATGTCATAGAACCCATAGTATTTCATACTGACGCAATTCCTGTGTTATTTCGTCAATGTGAGGGAGCGAGGGATGCAGTAAAGAAGGAATTGTGCATCGGAAAAAAGATACTCGTATCCCAAAGAATATCCTGTCGTTTTCATAATAACGTTACTCGATTTAGATGGAGAAGCCATTGAACACATAGTATTTTATAGCCACTCAGTTTCTGTTTTAGGCCGTCAAAGTAAGGGAGTGAGTTATGCAGTAAAGAATCAATAGTGCATCGGAAATGAGATACTCGTATCCCAAAAGAACATCCTGTCGTTTCTATAGAAACGTTAGTCGATTTAGAAGATCTCATCGAACTCATAGTATTTCATAGCGACGAAATTTCTGTGTTAGTTCGTCGATGTGAGGGAGCGAGGAGTGCAGTAAAGATGGAATAGTGAATCGGAAAGGAGATAGTCGTATCCCAAAATAATATCCTGTCGTTTCCATAGAAACGTTACTCGAATTAGATGGAGATGTCATAGAACCCATAGTGTTTCATAGCGACGCAATTCCTGTGTTAATTTGTCAATGTGAGGGAGTGGGGCATGCAGTAAGGAAATAACAGTGCATCGGAAAGGAGATAGTAGTATCCGAGTAGGAAATCCTGTCGTTTCCATAGAAATGTTAATCGATTTAGAAGGAGAGGTCATACAACCCATAGTGTTTCATAGCGACGCAATTTCTGTGTTAATTCGTTAATGTGAGGGAGCGAGGGATGCAGTAAAGAAGGAATAGTGCATCGGAAAGGAGATAGTCGTATCCCAAAAGAAAATCCTGACGTTTCAATAGAAACGTTCCTCGATTTAGAAGGTGATGTCATGGATCCCATAGAATTTCATAGCGACCCAATTTCTGTGTTAATTCGGAAATGTGAGGGAGCGAGGGATGCAGTTAAGAAGGAATAGTGCATCGGAAAGGAGACACTCTTATCCCAAATGATAATCCTGTCGTTTCCATAGAAACGTGACACGATTTAGAAGGAGATGTCATAGAACCCATAGTATTTCGTAGCGACGCAATTTCTGTGTTAATTCGTAAATGTGAGGAAGCGAGGGATGCAGTAAAGAAGGAATAGTGCATCGGCAAAGGAGAAAGTCGTATCCCAAAAGAAAATCCTGTCTCTTCCATAGAAACGTCACTCGATGTACAAGGAAATGTCACAGAACCCATATTATTTCATAGCGAGGCAATTCCTGTGTTAATTCGTGAATGTGAGGGAGCGAGGGATGCAGTAAAAAAGGAATAGTGCATCGGAAAGAAGATTCTCGTATCGGAAAAGATAATCCTGACGCTTCCACAGAAACGTTACTCGATTTAGAAGGAGATGTCACAGAACACATTGTATTACACAGTGACGCTATTCCTGTGTTATTTCGTCAATGTGAGGGAGTGGGGGATGCGGTAAAGAATTTATAGTGTATCGGAAAGGAGATACTCGTATCCCAAAAGTAAATCCTGTCGTTTAAATGGAGACGTTACTCGATTTAGAAGGAGAGGTCATAGAACCCATAGTATTTCATAGCGACGCAATTTCTTGTTACTTCGTCAATGTGAGGGAGCCACGGTTTCAGTAAAGAAGGAATAGTGCATCGGACAGGAGATACTCTAATTCCAAAAGAAAATACTGTCGTTTCCATAGAAACGATACTCCATTTAGAAGTTGTCACAGAACCCATAGTATTTCACAGCGACGCAATTTCTATGTTAATTCGTGAATGTGAGGAAGCGAGGGATGTAGTGAGGATGGAATAGTGCATCGGAAAGGAGATAGTCGTATCTAAAAAGAAAATCCTGTAGTTTCCATAGAAACGTTACTCGATTTAGAAGGTGATGTCACAGAACCCATAGTATTTCATAGCCCCCCCCCCCCAATTTCTGTTTTAATTCGTCAAAGTGAGCTATTCATTGATGCAGTAAAGAAGGAATACTGCATCGGAACGGAGATAGTCGTATCCCAAAAGAAAATCCTGTCGTTTCCATAGAAACGTTACTCTACTTAGGAGATGTCATAGAACCCATAGTATTTCTTACCGACGCCATTCCTGTGTTAATTTGTCAGTGTGGGGGACCGAGGGATGCAGTAAAGAAGGAATTGTGCATCGGAAAGGAGATACTCGTATCCCAAAAGTAAATCCTGTCGTTTCCATAGATACGTTACTCGGTTTAGAAGGAGATTACATAGATCACATAGAATTTCATAGCGACGCAATTTCTGTTTTAATTCGTCAATTTGGGGGAGCGTGGGATGCAGTAAAGAAGAAATTGTGCATCGGATAGGAGATACTCGTATCCCAAAAGAAAATCCAGTTGTTTCCATAGAAACGTCATTCGATTCAGAAGGAAAAGTCATAGAACACATAGTATTTCATAACTACGCTATTTCTGTGTTAATTCGTCAATGTGAGGGAGCGAGGGATGCAGTAAAGCAGGAATAGTGCATCGGAAATTAGATAGTCGTATCCCAAAAGAAAATCCTGTCGTTTCATTAGAAACGTTACTCGATGTAGAAGGTGATGACATGGAGCCCATAGAATTTCATAGCGACGCAATTTCTGTGTTAATTCGTCAATGTGAGGGAGCGACGGATGCAGTAAAGAATGAATATTGCATCGGAAAGGAGATACTCGTATCCTAAATGAAAATCCTGTCGTTTCCATAGATACGATATTCGATTCAGTACGAGAGGTCATAGAACCCATAGTATTTGATAGCCCCGCAAATTCTGTGTTAAGTCGTCAATGTGAGGGAGTGAGGGATGCAGTAAGGAATTAATTGTGCATCGGAAAGGAGATACTCGTATCCCGAAAGAATATACTGCCGTTTCCACAGAAACGTTACTCGATTTAGGTGGAGATGTCATAGAACCCATAGAATTTCATAGCGCCGCAATTTCTGTGTTAATTCGTCAATGTGAAGGAGCGAGGGATGCGGTAAAGAAGGAGTAGAGCATCGGAAAAGAGATAGTCGTATCCCAAAAGAAAAACATGTTTACATAGAAACGTTACTCGATTTAGAAGGAGATATCTTACAACACATAGTATTTCATAGCCACGCAATTTCAGTCCTAATTCGTCAATGTGTGTGAGCGCGGGATGCAGTAAAGAAGGAATAGATCATTGGAAAGGAGATAGTCATATCCCAAACGAAAGTCCCGTCGATTCCATAGATTCGTTACTCGATTAAGAAGGAGATGTCACAGAACCCATAGTATTTCATAATGACGCTATTTCTGAGGGATGCTGTAAATAAGGAATAGTGCATTGGAAAGGAGATAGTCGTATCCCAAAAGAAAATCCTGTCGTTTCCATAGAAACTGTAACAAATAAAACATATAAAATAAAATGATAATAAAATATAATAATAATAATTTGTAATAATAATAACTGTTATTATTTGGATAAGTAATTGAGGATTAAAATTTTACGCCGTGAATTAATCGAGCTTCGCACGTCCGAAGATGTACGGAACGTAGCCAGGGCTCAATATGTATTTTTTTTTTTTTGTAGACAGAGTCTGATATCTGACCTCAGCATCAATCATGAAAATGGAGTGACTAAAACTACTAAAACAAAGAAAAGCATACGATTAAATAAACATATATTCATTTCAACATATACATTACGATATAAATTACACTTACGTAAAATTCTAGATAAATAATGGCAGATCATTCACAAATGAGAGCGACTTATTAATTCTGCGCCTCTTTTCTGCTAATAAATATCAATATGGCTAACTGTGGAGCCGCACAAAATATTAAGTCCTTCTAGGACAACGAATGACATGAGAGTGTTGATGCCTACTCGCTGTGACAAGAGAGCGGTGTTAATTGCTTTATTTTGCATTCTCTTGTCTTAAAAAATCGATACATATAATCTAAGTTAACTAAATTAAATATTGTCTGTGCTCGAGTGCAAATGGTTCCTTAAACTGCCCCCCAAATTGCGAGAGCAAAGGTGTACCACCTGCAGCTGAGCAATTTGTTGACGTATTTTCTTTATTTGTCGTGTCATGTATCATAAGTTAATACGTATTTTGTTTCACAGATTCAACATACTTAAAATATCATAAAATGTCATACATCCACAAAAATACATAAATAATATTTACATACAAGATCAATGAAAGTGAAAAGAAAAATAAAAATATTCGCTTTCGAGCAGTATTCACTCGGGAACTTCAGTATCAGAAGCCAGCGATGTGGCACAGTGCTATCACTGCTACCCTGCATACAGTTCTCAATTTTATGTAACAGTTGTACACAGACAATAACGAATTTCATAGTTCGTATTCACTTGTGCTGTTACTTTGTAAAAATTTTGTTGGGCATATAGTCCGTTGTTCTCTTTCACTTCAAAATGTTATTACACATGTTCATTCAATAAATAAAATTAATTAATGGTTTTGTGTATATTCAGAGATATGTGAACATATTCTCTTTAGAATGTCACTTGTTAGTAAAGTTTTATACTGTGCTAAAGTCTTTGCACTTTAAAATAAATGTCACGTGTCACACGTTTTGTTTACATTAAGACGAAAGTTCTTGAAGAAAGAAGTTGGAGATCAAGAATCTCGCAACGAAGCGTGCTTTGGAAGACATAGTTAAAATGTGGTTTCGTCTTGGTAGGAATTCATGGTGTCAGTGGTTCCATACTGACCAGTCCGTGTTACATCTACTCAATAACCTCCATATTTCGTCTTCCAAAAAGCGTATGTCGTCTCCTGGATATTGTCGTCGTCGTTTCGTCGAAAAGTGTGCCGTGATTTTGCTACTCACGTCACCTATAGTGTCCCATCATGAGCGCAGTGAACCGTTTTTTTGTAATATTTGCACACAACTTGTTCATACATTGTTCGTTGCAAAACAAAATGTTCGTTCACAACAGAGAGCACAAAACATAACAAATATCACTTCACTTTGAGTACAGTTTTCTGTTACATATTTACATAGATATAAAAATTTTCTGTGAAACATGTATCTATGCATTTACACTACATTGTTTCGTAATACATATACATATTTTATATTTTTCAATTGCATTAAACTAGATATTTACAAATACATATGGGTCAGACACAAAAAAATTATCTAATAGGTTCAGTGTATTGTGATACATTCAGAAAATCCATTTTCTTTTATAGGTCTCTTCCCCTTTTTAATAAAGTTTTCTTTTTAAGTATATTTTCCTTTACATCAGTACTACACAATAAGTGTTCTTCCTCATTAAATGTTTCCTGCAACATAAACTTTCATAATAGGTTAGAAAACATCCTTGAGATGATCTGTCCTGAAAAGTCATGATTACAATAAGACACGACACGTCACATCCACAGTCAATTCCAAATTAGCACATGCACAAAGTATCATTTACAAATAAAATAAATTATATAGCCTTGCTCAATTAATCTCATTTGTCATTTCCTGTAGAGTGTTTTTTTTTTTGTGCATGTTGTGTTCATGTGGATTGTGGTGTGAGTGTGAATAGCAAATCAAGTGTCTATCATGCCAATTAATATATCAGGTTCAGAGCAGCAATTGTCTCCGGTCATTTAGTCTGTCAGCTTGTCTGCAAGGTATTAACAAATATAATCAGTAACTGTGTTTTGCATGAAAATTGTTAGTTCTTCCTGTGTCTTATCTTCTTGCTGCTGCTGCTGTTACTGCTGGTGCTGTAAAATGTAGATACTTAAGATTACAGCTTATATCTTCTTCTTCTTCCAGCTTGAAGTACCAGATGTGACTTACCTTGTTTTTGTATCAGCATACTCTGCTAAGGGCTAAAAGTTTTCAAATCTTTGTGAGGGTACAAACCTAAAATTCTCTTATTCTTGGGGTTTTGTAACAGATATGCTCCAGGGTGTGGTATATCAATGATTGTGTAAGGACCTTCATATAGCGGACGCCACTTAACATTACGTTTCAGAGGTAATGACGATTTGTAGTGGGTCTTAAGTAAAACTTGCATGCCTATTGTAAAGTTTTGCCTTCTTTTCAGATTAGCACCATAGTTCTTATTTCTAATGTCAGCTTGTTCAGTAATTGCCATGAGTACTTCCCTTACCTTTTCCTCGTGTGAAGGTTTGGTGTCAGAAAATTTTGGTAGTGGGTTGCTCCATTCATTAGTTTCCTTTGTGTCAAACATGATTTCTCTGGGAGTGTAGGGTGTGTTGTATATATTTAAATTGTTGTGTATTTCCTCAAAAAGTGCTAGGTAATGTATCCAGTTTGTGTGCTGTGTTGAGGTATAAGTTCTCATGAATCTATTTAATTCTCTAAAAACTCTCTCACAAGGGTTGGCTGATGCATGAAACTTTGAAATAAAGATGCTCTTAATGTTATTGTCCTTTAGCAATTTTCTCCAGGTGAATCCTGCATAATACTTGGCGTTATCTGATAGAATGGCTTTAGGTTTTCCACAGTATGGCATGTAATCATTTGTGAATCTTCTGATGATGGTGTTTGCTGTGGGTGACTTAATGGCAAAAAGTTTGATGTGCTTAGAAAATATGTCATAAAATGCTAGAATGTATTTGCAACCTCCGATGCTAGTTGGATGAGGTCCACTAACATCTGTACAAAGTATCTCTCTAGGTCCAGTAGGTAAGATAGAGTGCAAATCTGTTTTGGTGGATTGATTTTGTGGCTTGGATTTTTGACATATGAGACATTTGCTGATAACATCATGTATTTTTCTTCTCATGTTTGGAAAATAGCAATATGTATGTAACTTGTTTAGACATTTCTTTGTTCCGTAGTGTCCCCAAACTGTGTGAGTGTGTGCAACGAGATTGTGTACAGAATCTTGTGGTATGCAAACGCACCAGTTAGTAGCATTTGTGTGTCTTTTGTAGAAAAGTATGTTGTTGTGTAACATGTATCTGTCTTGTAAAGTGTCATTGTGTTGTACTATGATTTGTTTTATTTTGTACCAGTGTGGATCTGAATCTTGTAGTGTTGCCATGTTCTTGCATAGGTCTATGTAGTATTGTGTAAACTGTTTGTCTTGCATGAGTAGTATTCTGTAATCGTGTGTGTTCTCAAAGTCTGTATTGTTATGGTGTAATCCTTGCGGTAGTCTTGAAAGTGTGTCAGCTATTATGTTGTCTTTTCCCTTGATGTGCTTGATTTCAAAAGAGTAATTCTGTAATGCAAGTGCCCATCGTGTAAGTCTAGGATGAATGAGTTTACATGACAAAAGGAAGGTAAGTGCTTGATGGTCAGTGTATATAATGGTGTGTCTTCCATACAGATAATAATTAAACTTTTTAAATGCCCATATAATAGATAATGTTTCCAATTCTGTGGTAGAGTAAGATCTTTCACATTCCGTTAAAGTACGACTGGCAAAACCAATAATCTTAATATGTTCTGAAGTTTCTGTATTAACAAGTTGAAATAAACAACATCCCAAACCAATGTTTGATGCATCACAACCAATACAAAAGTTCAAATTGAAGTCTGGATGTTCCAGCATGTTAGAATTTACTAAGGCTTCTTTGATTTTAGTAAAGTCATTTTCACAGTCTTGGTTCCAAATCCATACCTGGTTCTTCTTTAATAAGTTTAGTAAGTATCTGCTATTGAGTAACTGTTTAGGTATGAATCGTCTGAAAAACGAGCATAGACCGAGAAATGATTTTAACTGTTTCTTATTAGTGGGACTGGGGAAATGTCTGATAGCATCTAATTTTGACGGGTCAGGTTTAATGCCTTGTGTGTTGATGATGTGTCCTAGGTATTTGATCTCACAACAAGCAAATCTAGATTTACAAATATTGGCAGTGATACCAGCTTGTGTGAATCTGCATAGTAAAGTGTTCAGGGTATCAGTGTGATCCTTCCAGGTTTTTGAGGCAATCAGTATGTCATCTACATAGTGTGTAACAGTTTCTAGTAAATCATCACCGAGTACAGAGTTTAGTGCAGTAATGAATACTCCTGAGCTTACATTTACGCCAAATGGTAATACACAAAATTGATAAGTTCTGCCACCAAACATAAAGGCTGTATATTTTCTGGATTCTTTGCTTATTGGCACCTGCCAAAACGAATTTTTAAGGTCTATTGTAGAGAAATATTTTGCATCCAAGAACTTCTGAAGTTGTTCGTCAAGATTTTCTGGTTGTGTCCTCACAGGTAAGATAATTTGGTTGATAGCTCTTGCATCTAATACTAACCTGATACTTCCATTGTGTCTTTTCACTACATGCAAAGGGCTACAATATGGAGATGTTGATGGTTCTATAATATTCCATGTAATCATTTTCTTTAGTTCTTCCCAAACTGCAGGTCGCAGAGCTAGAGGTACATTGTATGACTTGTGGTAATAGATTTGGTGAGGCTTGACTTCAATCGTATACATATATGTGTTGACCCTACCTGGCTTACTAGTGAAAACATCCTTATTCTTAAGTAAAATATGTTCAAGCTGGGATCTCTCCTCTACATTAATAGCATCACATTCTGATAACTTAGAATTAATTTGTGTAAGTACATCATTCACTCCCTCACCGTGTGATACAGGTTGTTGTGTGGAATCTATGTCAGTCTCATGTATAATCTGTATCTTGTAGCCAGAACAGTGCTTGTTATGGTCTACTAGTCGAGTGTCCAAGTTCAAAACTATGTCTCTGCCTTCATACTTAAAATAACAAATGCCTTTGGAGAAGTCTATAGTACAGTCCTTCTCGCAAAGAAAATCAGTACCCAATATACAATTGGCAGCAAGGTTTTGGACAACTAGGAAAGGCCATTGTACGATTCCATTTCCCATATTAACAGTCACAAATACCTGCTTATTAACTCTACTTGACTTATTACCTAATGCAGTTAATATTAAACAGTTCTGAACTGGGAACTCTGGTATCTTAGAAGTTTTCTTCATCATAGTATAAAAATTGTGAGAAATCACACTGACAGCAGCTCCTGTATCAATAATTATGTTAGTAGGTATACCTCCTACAATGCCTGAGGTGGAAGACAGTACAAATCTTTTCTTTACATTGTGACATTGTGTGTTGTCGTTTATCAGATCATCAGCTAAGTTTCCACTTTCATTATATCTTAAGAATAGTGTAGACAACTCTTGTTGTGTAAATGTTAATTTTTCTTGATTCACAGTTTCACTAGCAAGTGTGTATTCAAACATAGTTTCTAAATTGAAGTTGCCCCCCAAATGTTCCTCAGTCACGACCTGGGGCTCAGTAATGACTGGTTCTAGTTTACCTGGTTTGTCTGGTCATTGGCAAGTGTAGTTGTACTTTCATTAGCTACATCAATAATATTTACATTAGGATATTGTCTTTGCCAATCACCTGTCTGGTTTCGTTTGGCTGAAGTCACTTGTTGGTTTGTGTGGCTTGTTTGCGCAAAATTCCCTTGTGGCATCTGAATATGATTTTGTGGTGGCGGTTGCGGTGTTTGCCACTGTCTCACATAATACTGGTTGTCGTTCTGATTAAAGTGCGGTGTAAGTGTTCCATTTCTTGTGTAATCTGTGTTGTTGTTTCTTTGCCAGTGTTTCTGTTTTGCTTTGTGTTCGTTGTTGTTTCCATTATTCCTTCTTGAATTAAAATTGTTGTTTCTTCGTTTTTTGTACGGGTTATCTCCCTGTGTATAGTCGTAGTTGTTGTTTGTGTGCAGCTGTGAGTTGTGGTGACTGTTTTGCATGTTTACTGTGTGTTGTGAATTTTGCTGCGTGTTTGGTAATGTAGCAATGTAGACCTGTTGATTCCTACTGCGTGGGTTGTGTGTTGGTTCTCGTTCTTCATATAGTAAATCAACAGCATCTAACTTTTCCAAAAAATATTCAGGATCGTCGTCCGGTAAGTACAGTAATTTCTCTTTAATATTAAAAGGAAGTCTTGCTTTCAGTGATCGGATCACATCTTTTGGTTTCACTGGTTCATTAAGGAAGTGTGTCATGTTTAGATACTTCTCGAAATATCTGCGCATGTTGCCGTTTTTAGGATTGAAGTGTTCAGGTTCAGTGACTTGTTTGCGGATACGTTCCTGCACAGTGGGTGACCAAAACTTATTCAAGAAGGCGCGTTCAAACTGCTCGTATGTTACACATCTGTCACTTTCATGGTAAGCCCAGACAGCAGCGTCCCCTTGAATGTAATCCACAACGTACGCAATGCGTTTGTGGTCGCTCCACGAACGTGGGAATGCGTTCCTAAAAGCTTTTAAGAAGATGACAGGGTGTACAGTGTTTTTGCCTGGTATAAAAGGTTGGAATTTACGGTGCTTGAATAGACTTTCTTCTTCTTTGTTACGTGTTCGTCTGTTTCTTTCCGTGTAATCATTGAATTCTTCCCTGTGTGTACATGGTTCATCATCAGAATAATTGTATTGTATTTCAGGTGATGGGTATCTGTTGCTATGCGTGTCAGTGTATTGTGTATTTGAGTGTTGAAATTCGTGTGTGTACATGTGTTCATTTCCGAATCGAGATTTTCTTCTGTGTGTGTAAAAATGTGTAGTGGGTGTACTATTCTGTTGTGCTTGGCATTGAGTTGTCTTTGTTTGCATATCGTCATCGATTACTTGTCTATTGTTGTTCATGTATTCCACTACAGAATCGTGCACAATATGTGGCAATTTGTTTTGTATACATTCTTCAAAAATTTCGTCTTTGTGTGCCGTCCATTCTTTAAATTGTGAATTAATGCGAGACAAATGGGGTTCAGCCTCTATCTGTATTGTTGTGTGAATCTGTTTGTGAATGTCAGCTACGTTTGTTTCTATTGTATTCACCTTTAAATTAATTTCGTCACATGCGTGCGTGTTTGATTCTAGTTTGCAATTAATAGTTTCACAGGTTTTTGTCAAGTCATGGATGTGATTGGCATTGTCGCTTTGTCGTAATTCTAAATTTTCGAATTTTTCCGTAAGATCGTCGACCTGTTTGGAAAGACGTGCATTAATTTCATCTACCTTTTGAGTCAGTGTGGCGAAGTCTGATTTTATGTCATTTCTGAAGGCTGCATTGTCTGTCATTAATTGTGAGAATTTTTCGTCATTATCTTGCTTAATATTAGATATGCCTTCCAAAATTGAATTCAGTATAGCGCCAAAATTTTGATTGCAAAATGAGCTTGCCCCCGCCGCGTCATTAGACGTGACGTGGTCTCTCAGGTTTGGTTCTGAATTGCTCCTCTCGGCGTTTATTTGTGTCTGTAGCGGATTATTTTGATGTGTTTGCGTGTCTGTATTAATTTCTGTGTCTGAATGTGTCTGTGTATCCATGTTTGCATTACTTGATTGTTGTTCCATTGTGTACTGGTGTCGAGTTTTTACCATATCGTGAATAAATTGTGTGCAAGAAAAAAATTGTTTAAACGCGTGGTGTGAAAATGTACTGCCTATGTGTGTGTTTAAATGACTGAGAATGATTGAGAGATGACTTTAAAGATCGAAAGTAGCATACGTGTTAATGGTGACTAGCCATGTTGCTTGAATCTTGTACAATGTCGGCCATATTGTGCAATGTAACTTGCGTATTGTTGGATCGGAATGTAATCGTCTGAATAATGAGATTTCGCGGAATTTGGAAAAAATTACTGAATGGAAACTGAATACTGAATTTAATGCTGAGAAAAATAATTTTGAATGAAAAATGTGCTTGGAATCAATTGTGGATGCGCGAGTGCTGCGTCTTACCGTACATATCGTCTTGATGCGAAGATTGCATTTCCAGTCCAAATTGTCTCCAGATTTTATTTGTTTTCTTCAATATTCTCGCCACATAGGTTGTTGCCCGGTCAGGATGTACATGAAAAAGAACAATTAGTTGTAGTACAGATACAATAATGAGTCCTGTCACGGTCGCCAGTGTAACAAATAAAACATATAAAATAAAATGATAATAAAATATAATAATAATAATTTGTAATAATAATAACTGTTATTGTTTGGATAAGTAATTGAGGATTAAAATTTTACGCCGTGAATTAATCGAGCTTCGCACGTCCGAAGATGTACGGAACGTAGCCAGGGCTCAATATGTATTTTTTTTTTTTTGTAGACAGAGTCTGATATCTGACCTCAGCATCAATCATGAAAATGGAGTGACTAAAACTACTAAAACAAAGAAAAGCATACGATTAAATAAACATATATTCATTTCAACATATACATTACGATATAAATTACACTTACGTAAAATTCTAGATAAATAATGGCAGATCATTCACAAATGAGAGCGACTTATTAATTCTGCGCCTCTTTTCTGCTAATAAATATCAATATGGCTAACTGTGGAGCCGCACAAAATATTAAGTCCTTCTAGGACAACGAATGACATGAGAGTGTTGATGCCTACTCGCTGTGACAAGAGAGCGGTGTTAATTGCTTTATTTTGCATTCTCTTGTCTTAAAAAATCGATACATATAATCTAAGTTAACTAAATTAAATATTGTCTGTGCTCGAGTGCAAATGGTTCCTTAAAAAACGTTACTCGATTTAGAAGATGTCATAGAACACATAGTATTTCATAGCGACGCAATTTTTATGTTAATTCGTCAATGTGAGGGAGCGAGGTATGCAGTAGAGAAGGAATAGTGCATCGGAAAAGAGACAGTCGATTCCCATAAGGAAATCCTGTCGTTTCTATAGAAACGTTACTCGATTTAGATGCAGATGTCATACAACCCTTTGTATTTCATAGCGCCGCAATTTCTGTGTTATTTCGTCAATGTGAGGGAGCGAGGTTTGCAGTAAGGAAGGAATAGTGTATCGCATAGGAGATACCCGAATCCCTAAAGAAAATCCTGTCCTTTCCATTGAAACGATACTCCATATGGAAGGAGATGTCATAGAACCCATAGTATTTCATAGCCCCTTAACTTCTGTGTTAATTCGTCAAAGTGAGGGAGCGAGGGACGCAGTAATGAACGAATAGTGCATCGGAAAGGAGATACACGAATCCCAAATGAAAATACTGTCGTGTCCATAGAAAGGTTACTCGATTTAGAAGGAGAAGTCATAGAACCCATAGTATTTCATAGCGACGCAATATCTGTGTTAATTCGTCAATGTGAGGGAGCGAGGGATGCAGTAAAGATGGAATAGTGCTTCGGAAAGGAGATAATCGTATCCCAAAAGATATCTCTGTCGTTTCCATAGAAACGTTGCTCGATTTAGAAGGAGATGTCATAGAACCCACTGTATTTCATAGCGACGCAATTTCTGTGTTAATTCGCCAGTGTGAGGGAGCGAGGGATGCAATAAAGAAGGAATAGTGAATCGGAAAGGAGATACTCGTATCCCATATGAAAATCCTGTCGTTGCCATAGATACGATATTCGATTCAGAACAAGAAGTCTTAGAACCCATAGTATGTCATAGCCCCGCAATTTCTGTGTTAAGGCGTCAATGTGAGGGAGTGAGGGATGCAGTAAGGATTTAACTGTGCATCGGAAAGGATATACTCGTATCCCGAAAGAATATACTGCCGTTTCCACAGAAACGTTACTCGATTTAGGTGGAGATGTCATAGAACCCATAGAATTTAATAGCGCCGCAATTTCTGTGTTAATTCGTCAATGTGGGGGGGGCGAGGGATGCAGTAAAGATGGAATAGTGCTTCGGAAAGGAGATACTCGTATCCCAAAAGAAATCTCTGTCGTTTCCATAGAAACGTTGCTCGATTTAGAAAGAGATGTCATCGAACCCATAGTATTTCATAACTCATCAATTTCTGTGTAAATTCTTCAATGTGAGGGAGCGAGGGTTGCAGTAAAGAAGGAATAGTGCATCGGAAAGGAGACAGTAGTATCCCATAAGAAAATCCTGTCGTTTCTATAGAAACGTTACTCGATTTAGAAGCAGATGTCATACAACCCTTTGTATTTCATGTCGCCGCAATTTCTGTGTTATTTCCTCAATGTGAGGGAGCGAGGTTTGCAGTAAGGATGGAATAGCGTATCGCATAGGAGATACACGTAAAACAAAAGCAAATCCAGTCGTTTCCATAGAAATGTTACTCGATTTAGAAGATGTCATATAACCCATAGTATTTCATAGCGACGTAATTTTTGTGTTAATTCGTCAATGTGAGGGAGCGAGGTTTGCAGTAAGGAAGGAATAGTGCATCGCATAGGAGATACTCGTATCCCAAAGAAAATCCTGTCGTTTCCATAGAAACGTTACTCGATTTAGAAGATGTCATATAACCCATAGTATTTCATAGCTGCGAAATTTTTGTTTTAATTCGTCAATGTGAGGGAGCGAGGGATGCAGTAAAGGCGGAATAGTGCACCGGAAAGGAGATACTCGTATCCCAAAATATAAACCCTGTCGTTTCCATAGACACGTTACTCGATTTAGAAGGAGATGTCATAGAACCCGGTGTACTTCATAGCGGCGCAATTTCTGTGTTAATTCGTCAATGTGAGGGCGCCAGGAGTGCAGTAATGAAGGATTAGTGCATCGGAAAGGAGATACTCGTATCCCAAAAGAAAATTCTGTTGTTTCCATAGTTACGTTACTCGAATTTGAAGGAGATGTCATTGAACCCAAAGTGTTTCATAGCGACGCGATTTCTGTGTTAATTCCTCAATATGAGGGAGCGAGTAATGCAGTTAAGATGGGATAGTGCATCGGGAAGGAGATAGTCGTATCCCAAACGAAAATCCTGTCGTTTCCATAAAAACGTTACTCGATTTAGAGGTAGATGTCACACAACCCATAGTATTTCTTAGCGACGCGATTTCTGTGTTATTTCGTCAATGTGAGGGAGCGAGGGATGCTGTAAAGAAGGAATAGTGCTTCGGATAGGAGACAGTCGTATCCCAAAAGAAAATCCTGTCGTATCCATAGAAACGGTACTCGATTTAGAAGGAGATGTCATAGAACCCATACTATTTCACAGCGACGCAATTTCTGTGTTAATTCGTCAAAGTGAGGGAGCGAGGGACACAGTAATGAAGGATTAGTGCATCGGAACGGAGATACTCGAATTCCAAAAGAAATTACTGTAGTTTTCATAGAAACGCTACTCGATTTAGAAGGAGAAGTCATAGAACCCATAGTATTTCATAGCGACGCAATTTCTGAGTTAATTCGTCAATGTGATTGAGCGAGGAATTCAGTAATGAAAGAATAGTGTATCGGAAAGGTGATAGTCATATCTCAAAAGAATATCCTGTCGTTTCCATAGAAACGTTACTCGATTTAGAAGGAGAAGTCATAGAACCCAAGGTATTTCATAGCGACACAATTTCTGTGTTGTTTCGTCAATGTGAGGAAGCGAGGGATGCAGTAAAGAAGGAGTAGTGCATCGGAAAGGAGACACTCGTATCCCAAAAGAAAATCCTGTCTTTTCCATAGAAACGATACTCAATATACACTCCTGGAAATGGAAAAAAGAACACATTGACACCGGTGTGTCAGACCCACCATACTTGCTCCGGACACTGCGAGAGGGCTGTACAAGCAATGATCACACGCACGGCACAGCGGACACACCAGGAACTGCGGTGTTGGCCGTCGAATGGCGCTAGCTGCTCAGCATTTGTGCACCGCCGCCGTCAGTGTCAGCCAGTTTGCCGTGGCATACGGATCTCCATCGCAGTCTTTAACACTGGTAGCATGCCGCAACAGCGTGGACGTGAACTGTATGTGCAGTTGACGGACTTTGAGCGAGGGCGTATAGCGGGCATGCGGGAGGCCGGGTGGACGTACCGGCGAATTGCTCAACACGTGGGGCGTGAGGTCTCCACAGTACATCGATGTTGTCGCCAGTGGTCGGCGGAAGGTGCACGTGCCCGTCGACCTGAACCGGACCGCAGCGACGCACGGATGCACGCCAAGACCGTAGGATCCTATGCAGTGCCGTAGGGGACCGCACCGCCACTTCCCAGCAAATTAGGGACACTGTTCCTCCTGGGGTATCGGCGAGGACCATTCGCAACCGTCTCCATGAAGCTGGGCAACGGTCCCGCACACCGTTAGGCCGTATTCCGCTCACGCCCCAACATCGTGCAGCCCGCCTCCAGTGGTGTCGCGACAGGCGTGAATGGAGGGACGAATGGAGACGTGTCGTCTTCAGCGATGAGAGTCGCTTCTGCCTTGGTGCCAATGATGGTCGTATGCGTGTTTGGCGCCGTGCAGGTGAGCGCCACGATCAGGACTGCATACGACCGAGGCACACAGGGCCAACACCCGGCATCATGGTGTGGGGAGCGATCTCCTACACTGGACGTACACCACTGGTGGTCGTCGAGGGGACACTGAATAGTGCACGGTACATCCAAACCGTCATCGAACCCATCGTTCTACCATTTATAGACCGGCAAGGGAACTTGCTGTTCCAACAGGACAATGCACGTCCGCATGTATCCCGTGCCACCCAACGTGCTCTAGAAGGTGTAAGTCAACTACCCTGGCCAGCAAGATCTCCAGATCTGTCCCCCATTGAGCATGTTTGGGACTGGATGAAGCGGCGTCTCACGCGGTCTGCACGTCCAGCACGAACGCTGGTCCAACTGAGGCGCCAGGTGGCAATGGCATGGCAAGCCGTTCCGCAGGACTACATCCAGCATCTCTACGATCGTCTCCATGGGAGAATAGCAGCCTGCATTGCTGCGAAAGGTGGATATACACTGTACTCGTGCCGACATTGTGCATGCTCTATTTCCTGTGTCTATGTGCCTGTGGTTCTGGCAGTGTGATCATGTGATGTATCTGACCCCAGGAATGTGTCAATAAAGTTTCCCCTTCCTGGGACAATGAATTCACGGTGTTCTTATTTCAATTTCCAGGAGTGTAGAAGGAGATGTCATAGAACACAAAGTATTTCATAGCGACGCAATTTCTGTGTTAATTTGTCAATGTGAGAGAGCAAGGGATGCAGTGAAGAAGGAGTAGTGCATAGGAAAGGAGATAGTCGTATCCCAAAAGAAAATCCTGTCGTTTCCATAGAAACGTTACTCGATTTAGAAGATGTCATAGAACCCATAGTATTTCATAGCGACGCTATTTCTGTGTTAATTCGTCAATGTGAGGGCGCGAGGAGTGCAGTAAAGGAAGATAAGTGCATCGGAAATGAGATAGTCGTATCCCAAAAGAAAATCCTGTCGATGCCATAGAAACGTTTCTCGATTTACTAGGAGATGTCATAGAACCCATAGTATTTCATAGCGACGCAATTTCTGTGTTAATTGGTCAATGTGAGGTAGCGAGGGTTGCAGTAATGAAGGAATAGTGCATCGGACAGGAGATAGTCGTGTCCCAAAAAAAAATTCTGTCGTTTCCGTAGAAACGTTACTCGATTTAGAAGATATCATAGAACCCATTGTAACTCATAGCGACGCAAATTCTGTTTTTATTCGTCAATGTGAGGGAGCGTGGGATGCGGTAAAGAAGGAATAGGGCATCGGAAAGGAGATAGTCTTAACCCAAAAGAAATTCCTGTCGTTTCCATAGTAACGTCACACGATTTAGAAGGAGATGTCATAGAACACACGGTATTTCATAGCGACGCAATTTCTGTGTAAATTCGTCAATGTGAGGGGCGAGGGATGCAGTAAAGAAAGAATAGTGCATACGAAAGGAGATACTCGAATCTCAAAAGAAAATCCTGTCGTTTCCATAGAATCGTAATTCGATTTAGAAGGAGAAGTTATAGAACCCCTAGTATTTTATAGCCCCTCAATCTCTGTGTTATGTCGTCTATGTGAGGGAGTGAGGGATGCAGTAAAAAATTTATAGTGCATCGGAATGGAGACACTCGTATCCCAAAAGAAAAAACCGGTCGTTTCCATAGAAACGTTACTCGAATTAGAAAGAGATGTCGTAGAACACAAAATATGTCATAGCGACGCAATTTCTGTGTTAATTCGTCAATGTGAGGGAGCAAGGGATGCAGTGAAGAAGGAATAGTGCACAGGAAAGGAGATAGTCGTATCCCAAAAGAAAATCCTGTAGTTTCCTTAGAAACGTTACTCGAATTAGAAGGGGATGTCATAGAATCCAAAGTATTTCATAGCGACGCAATTTCTGTGTTAATTCGTGAATGTGAAACATCGGGGGATACAGTAAACAAGGAATAGTGCATCTTAAAGAAAATAGCCGTATCCCAAAAGAAAATCCCGTCGTTTCTATTGGAACGTTTCTCGATGTAGAAGGAGATGTTATAGAACACAAAGTATGTCATAGCGACGCAATTTCTGTGTTAATTCGTCAATGTGAGGGAGCGTGGGATGCAGTAAAGAAGGAATGGTACATCGGAAAGGAGATAGTCGTATCCCAAAAGAGAATACTGTCCTTTCCATAGAAACGTTACTCGATTTAGAAAGAGATTTCATTGGACCCATAGCATTTCATAGCGACGCAATTTCTATGTTACTTCGTCTATGTGAGGGTGCGAGGGATGCAGTAAAGAAGGAATAGTACATCGGAAAGGAGAAAGTCGTATCACAAAAGAAAATCCTGTCGTTTCCATAGAAATGTTACTCAATTTAGAAGGAGAAGTTGTAAAACCCATAGTATTACATAGCGACGCAATTTCTGTGTTAATTCGTCAATGTGAGGGAGCGAGGGATGCTGTAAAGAAGGAATAGTGCATCGGAAAGGCGGTACTCATATCCCTAAAGAAAATCCTGTCGTTTCCAAAGAAAAGTTACTCGAATTAGAAGGGGATGTCATAGAACTCAAAGTATTTCATAGCGACGCAATCTCTGTGTTAATTCTTCAATGTGAGGGAGCGAGGGATGCAGTAAAGAAGGAATAGTGCATCGGAAAGGCGGTACTTATATCCCAAAAGAAAATCCTGTCGTTTCCATAGAAACGTTACTCGATTTCGAAGAATATGTCATACAACCCATAGTATTTCTTAGCGACGCAATTTCTGTGTTAATTCGTCAGTGTGAGAGAGCGAGGGATGCAGTAAAGAATGAATAGTGAGTCGGAAACGAAATAGTCGTATCCCAAAAGAGTATACTGTCCTTTCCATAGAAACGTTAATCGATTTAGAAGGATATGTCATACAACCCATAGTTTTTCTTAGCGACGCAATTTCACTGTTAATTCGCCAATGTGAGGGAGCGAGGTTTGCAGTAAAGAATGAATAGTAAATCGGAAAGGAAATAGTCGTATCCCAAAAGAGAATACTGTCGTTTCCATAGAAACGTTACTCGATTTAGAAGGAGATTTTATTGGACCCATAGTATTTCATAGCGACGCAATTTCTGTGTTAATTCGTCAATGTGGGGGAGCGAGGGATGCAGTAAAAAAGGAATAGAACATCGGAAAGGAGATAGTCGTATCCCAAAAGAAAACCCTGTCGTTTCCATAGATACGTTACTCGATTTAGAAAGAGAAGTCGTAGAACCCATAGTATTACATAGCGACGCAATTTCTTTGTTAATTCGTCAATGTGAGGGAGCGAGGGATGCAGTAAAGAAGGAATAGTGCATCGGAAAGGAGACAGTCGTATCCCAAAAGAAAATCCTGTCGTTTCCATGGAAACGTTACTCGACTTATAATGAGATGTCATAGAACACATTGTATGTCATGGCGACGCAATTTATGTGTTAATTCGCCAATGTGAGGGAGCGAGCAATGCAGTAAAGAAGGAATAGTGCATCGGAAAGGAGGTACTCGTATCCCAAAAGAGAATCCTGGCGTTTTCATAGAAATGTTACTCGAATTAGAAGGGGATGTCATAGAACACAAAATATTTCATAGCGACGCAATTTCTGTGTTAATTCGTGAATGTGTGGTAGCGCGGGATGCAGTAAAGAAGGAATAGTGCATCAGAAAGGAGATAGTCGTATCCGAAATGAAAATCTTGTCGTTTCCTTAGAAACGTTACTCGATTTAGAAGGATATGTCATACAACACATAGTATTTCTTAGCGACGAAATTTCTGTGTTAATTCGCCATTGTGAAGGAGCGAGGGATGCAGTAATGAATGAATAGTGAATCGGAAAGGAAATAGTTGTATCCCAAAAGAGAATACTGTCGTTTCCATAGAGACGTTACTCGATTTAGATGGAGACTTTATTGGACACATAGTACTTCATAGCGACGCAATTTCTGTGTTAATTCGTCAATGTGAGGGAGCGAGGGATGCAGTAAACAAGGAAAAGTGCATCTTAAAGAAAATAGTCGTATCCCAAAAGAAAATCCTGCCGTTTCCATTGGAACGTTTCTCGATTTAGAAGGAGATGTTATAGAACCCATAGTATTTCATAGCGACGCAATTTCTATGTGAATTCGTCAATGTGAGGGAGCGAGGGATGCAGTAAAGAAGGAATAGTACATCGGAAAGGCGAAAGTCGTATCCCAAAAGAAAATCCTGTCGTTTCCATAGAAATGTTACTCGATTTATAAGGGGAAGTCGTAGAACCCATAGTATTACATAGCGACGCAATTTCTGTGTTGATTCGTCAATGTGAGGGAGCGAGGGATGCAGTGAAGAAGGATTGGTGCATCGGAAAGGAGATAGTCGTATCCCAAAAGAAAATCCTGTCGTTTCCATAGAAACGTTACACGATTTTGAAGGATATGTCATACAAGCCATACCATTTCTTAGCGACGCAATTTCTGTGCTAATTCGTCAATGTGAGAGAGCGAGGGATGCAGTAAAGAATGAATAGTGAGACGGAAAGGAAATAGTCGTATCCCAAAAGAGTATACTGTCCTTTCCATAGAAACGTTACTCGATTTAGAGGGAGATTTTATTGGACCCATAGTATTTCATGGCGAGGCAATTTCTGTGTTAATTCGTCTATGTGAGGGAGCGAGGCATGCAGTGAACAAGGAATACTGCATCTTAAAGAAAATAGTCGTATCCCAAAAGAAAATCCTGTCGTTTCCATTGGAAAGTTTTTCGATTTAGAAGGAGATGTTTTAGAACCCATAGTATTTCATAGCGACGCAATTTCTGTGTTAATTCGTCAATGTGAGGGAGCGAGGGATGCAGTAAAAAAGGAGTATTACATTGGAAAGGAGATAGTCGTATCCGAAATGAAAATCCTGTCGTTTCCATTGAAACGTAACTAGATTTAGAAGATGTCATAGAATCCATAGTATTTCATGGCGACGCAATTTCTGTGTTAATTCGTCAATGTGAGTTTGCGAAGAGTGCAGTAAAGAAGGAATAGAGCATCGAATAGGAGATAGTAGGATCCCAAACGAAAATCCTGTCGTTTCCATATATTACAAGATTTAGAACGATGTGTCATACAACCCATAGTATTTCATAACGACGCATTTTCTGTGTTAATTCGTCAATGTGAGGGAGCGAGGGAAGCAGGAAAGAAGGAATAGTGCATCGGATAGGAGATAGTAGTATCCCCAAAGAAAAAACTGTCGTATCCATAGAAACGTTACTCGGTTTAGAGGGAGATGTCGTAGAACCCATAGTATTTCATAGCGACGCAATTTCTTTGTTAAATTGTCAGTGTGAGGGAGCGAAGGATGCAGTAAGGAAGGAGTAGAGCATCGGAAAGGAGATAGTCGCATCCCAATATAAAATCCTGTCGTTTCCATAGAAACCTTACTCGATTTAGAAGGATATGTCATACAACACATAGTATTTCATAGCGACGCAATTTCTGTGTTAATTCGTCAATGTGACGGAGCGACGGATGCAGCAAAGCAGGAATAGCGCATCGGAAAGGAAATAGTCGTATCCCACAAGAGAATACTGTCGTTTCCACACAAACGTCACTCGATTTAGAAGGAGATTTTATTGAACCCATTGTATTTCATAGCGACGCAATTTCTGTGTTAACTCGTCAATGTGAGGGAGCGAGGGATGCAGTAAACAAGGAATAGTGCATCGGAAAGAAAATAGTCGTATCCCAAAAGAAAATCCTGTCGTTTCCTTAGAAACGTTAATCGGTTTAGAGGGAGATGTCATAGAACCCATAGTATATCATAGCGACGCTATTTCTGTGTTAAATTGTCAATATGAGGGAGGGAGGGATGCAGTAAAGAAGGGGTAGTGTATCGGAAAGGAGATAGTCGTATCCCAAGAGAAAATCCTTTCGCTTCCATAGCTACGTTACTCGATTTAGAAAGAGATGTCATAGAACCCGCTGTATTTCATTGCGACGAAATTTCTGTGTTAATTCGTCAATGTAAGGGCGCCAGGAGTGCAGTAAAGATGGATAAGTGGATCGGAAATTAGGTAGTCGCATCCCAAAAGAAAATCCAGTCGTTTCCACAGTAACGTTACATGATTTAGAAGGTTGTCATACAACCCATAGTATTTCATAGCGACGCAATTTCTGTGTTAATTCATCAATGTGAGGGAGCGAGGGATGCAGTAAAGAAGGATTAAGTGCATCGGACAGGAGATAGTCGTATCCCAAAAGAAAATCCTGTCGATTCCATAGAAACGTTACTCGATTTAGAATGAAATGTCATACAATCCATCGTATTTCATAGCGACGCAATTTCTGTGTTAATTCGTCAATGTGAGGGAGCGAATGATGCAGTAAAGAATGAATAGTGCATCGGAAAGGATATAGTCGTATCCCAAAAGAAAATCCTGTCGTTTCCTTAGAAACGTTAATCGGTTTAGAGGGAGATGTCATAGAACCCATAGTATATCATAGCGACGCTATTTCTGTGTTAAATTGTCAATATGAGGGAGGGAGGGATGCAGTAAAGAAGGGGTAGTGTATCGGAAAGGAGATAGTCGTATCCCAAGAGAAAATCCTTTCGCTTCCATAGCTACGTTACTCGATTTAGAAAGAGATGTCATAGAACCCGCTGTATTTCATTGCGACGAAATTTCTGTGTTAATTCGTCAATGTAAGGGAGCGCGGGATGCAGTAAAAAAGGAATAGTGCATCGGAAATAAGACAGTCGTATCCCAAAAGAAAATCCTGTCGTTTCCATAGAAACGTTGCTCGATTTAAGAGGAGATGTCATACAACCCGTTGTATTTCATATCGACGCAATTTCTGTGTTAATTCGTCAATGTGAGGGAGCAAGGAATGCAGTGCAGAGGCAATAGTGCATCGGAACGGAGATAGTCTTATCCCAAACGGAAATCATGGCTTTTCCATAGACACGTTACACGATTTAGAGCAGAAGTCATGGAACCCATACTATTTCATAGCGACGCAATTTCTGTGTTAATGCGATCATGTGAGGGAGTGAGGGATGCTGTAAAGAATTAACAGTGCATCGCAAAGGAGATACATATGATACATATATCCCAAAAGAAAATCCTGTCCTTTCCATTGATACGTCACTCGATTTAGAAGGAGATGTCATAGAACCCATACTATTTCACAGCGCGGCAATTGCTGAGTTAATTCGTAAATGTTAGGGAGCGAGGGATGCAGTAAAGAAGGAAAAGTGCATCGGAAAAGAGATACCCGTATCCCAAAAGAAAATCTGTTGTTTCCATAGAAACGTTACTCGATTTAGAGGGAGATGTTATGGAACACATAGTATTTCATAGCGGCGCAATTTCTGTGTTAATACGTCAATGTGAGGGAGCGGGGGATGCAGTAAGAATGGAATAGTGCATCGGAAAGGAGATAGTCGTATCCCAAAAGAGATTGCTGTCGTTTCTATAGAAACGTTACTCGATTTAGAAGGAGATTTTATTGAACCCATAGTATTTCATAGCGACGCAATTTCTGTGTTAATCCGTCAATGTGATGGGGCGAGGGATGCAGTAAGGAAGGAGTTGTGCATCGGAAATAAGACAGTCGTATCCCAAAAGAAAATCTGTCGTTTTCATAGAAACGTTACTCGATTTAGAAGAAGATTTTATTGAACCCATAGTATTTCATAGCGACGCAATTTCTGTGTTCATTCGTCAATGTGATGGAGCGTGGGATGCAGTAAACAAGGAATAGTGCATCGGAAAGAAAATAGTCGGATCCCAAAAGAAAATCCTGTCGTTTCCATTGAAACGTTACTCGATTTAGAAGGAGATGTCATTGAACCCATAGTATTTCATAGCGACGCTATTTCTGTGTTAAATTGTCAATGTGGGGGAGCGAGGGATGCAGTAAAGAAGGAGTAGTGTATCGAAAAGGAGATAGTCGTATCCCAAAAGAAAATCCTGTCGTTTCCATAGAAACGTTACTCGATTTAGAACGAAATGTCATACATTCCATAGTATTACATAACGACGCAATTTCTGTCTTAATTCGTCAATGTGAGGGAGCGAGGGATGCAGTAATGAATGAATAGTGCATCGGAAAGGAAATAGTCGTATCCTAAAAGAAAATCCTGCCGTTTATATAGACACGTTACTACATTTTAATGGAGAAGTCACAGAACACTTAGTATTTCATAGCGTCGTAATTTCTGTGTTAATTCGTCAATGGGAGGGAGCGAGGGATGAAGGCAAGAAGGAATAGTGCATCGGAAAGGAGATAATCGTATCACAATAAAAATCCTTTCGTTTCCATTGCTACGTTACTCGATTTAGAAGGAGATGTCATAGAACCCGTTGTATTTCATAGCGACGAAATTTCTGTGTTAATTCGTCAATGTAAGGGAGCGAGGGATGCAGTAAAGAAGGAATAGTGGATCGGAAAGGTGATAGTCGTATCCCAAAAGAAATTCCTATTCTTTCCATACAAACGTTAGTCCATTTAAGAGGAGATGTCTTACAACCCGTTGTATTTCATATCGACGCAATCTCTGTGTTAATGCGATCATGTGAGGGAGTGAGGGATGCAATAAAGAATTAATAGTGCATCGCAAAGGAGATTCTCGTATCCCAAAAGAAAATCCAGTCCTTTCCATTGAAACGTTACTCAATTTAGAAGGAGGTGTCATAGAACCCATAGTATTTCATAGCGCTGCAATTTCTGAGTTAATTCTTCAATGTTAGGGAGCGAGGGATGCAGTAAAGAATGAATAGTCCTTCGGAAAAGAGATACCCGTATCCCAAAAGAAAATCTGTCGTTTTCATAGAAACGTTACTCGATTTAGAAGGGAATGTCATACAACCCATAGTATTTCGTAGCAACGCAATGTCTGTGTTAATTCGACAATTTGAGGGAGCGAGTGATTCAGTAAAGAATGAATAAGGCATCGGAAAGGAAATAGTCGTATCCCAAAACAAAAACCTGTCGTTTATATAGAAACGTTACTCGATTTAGAATGAGATTTTATAGATCCCATAGTATTTCATAGCGGCGCAATTTCTGTGTTCATTCGTCAATGTGAGAGAGCGGGGGATGCAGTAAAGATGGAATAGTGCATCGGAATGGAGATAGTCGTATCCCAAAAGAAAATCCTGTCGTTTCCATAGAAATGTTACTCGATTTAGAAGGAAATGTCATACAACCCATAGTATTTCATAGCAACGCAATGTCTGTGTTAATTCGTCATTGTGAGGGAGCGAGGGATTCAGTAAAGAATAAATAGTGCATCGGAAAGGAAGTAGTCGTATCCCAAAAGAAAATCCTGTCGTTTGTATAGAAACGTTACTCGATTTAGATGGAGATGTTATAGATCCCATAGTATTTCATAGCGACGCAATTTCTGTGTTAATTCAACAATGTGTGGGAGCGAGGGATGCAGTAAAGAATGAATAGTGCATCGGAAAGGAGATACACGTATCCCAATAGAAATTCCTGTCATTTATATAGAAACGTTACAACATTTTAAAGGAGAAGTCACAGAACACTTTGTATTTCATAGCGACGCAGTTTCTGTGTTAATTCGTCAATGTGAGGGAGCGAGGGATGAAGTAAAGAAGAATAGTGCATCGGAAAGGAGTTGGTCGTATCCCAAAAGAAAATCCTGTCGTTTCCGTTGAAACATTACATGATTTAGAAGGATATGTCACACAACCCATAGTATTTCATAGCGACGCAATTTCTGTGTTAATTCTTCGATGTAAGGGAGCGAGGGATGCAGTAAAGAATAATAGTGCTTCGGAAATAAGACAGTCGTATCGTAAAAGAAAATCCTGTCGTTTCTATTGAAACGTTACTCGATTTAGAAGGAGAAGTCGTAAAACACTTAGTATTTTATAGCGACGTAATTTCTCTGTTAATTTGTCAATGTAAGGGAGCGAGGGATGCAGTAAAGAAGGAATAGTGCATCGGAATGGAGATTGTCGTATCCCAAATGAAAATCCTGTCGTTTCCATAGAAACGTTACTCGATTTAGAAGGAGAAGTCATAGAATCCATAGTATTGCTTAGCGACGCAGTTTCTGTGTTAATTCGGCAATGTGAGGGAGCGAGGGATGCAGTAAAGAAGGAATAGTGCATCGGAAAGGTGATAGTCGTATCCCAAAAGAAAATCTTGTCGTTTCCATAGAAGCGTTACTCGATTTAGAAGGAGATGTTATAGATCCCATAGTATTTCATAGCGACGCAATATCTGTGTTAATTCAACAATGTGTGGGAGCGAGGGATGCAGTAAAGAAGGAATAGTGCATCGGAAAGGAGATACTCGTATCCCAATAGAAATTCCTGTCGTTTATATAGAAAAGTTACTATATTTTGAAGGAGAAGTCACAGAACACTTAGTATTTCATAACGTCGCAATGTCTGTGTTAATTCGCCAATGTGAGGGAGCGAGGGATGAAGTAAAGAAGGAATAGTGCATCGGAAAGGAGTTGGTCGTATCCCAAAAGAAAATCCCGTCGTTTCCGTTGAAACATTACATGATTTAGAAGGATATGTCACACAATCCATAGTATTTCATAGCGACGCAATTTCTGTGTTAATTCTTCGATGTAAGGTTGCGAGGGATGCAGTAAAGAAGGAATAGTGCATCGCAAAGGAGATACACGTATCCCAAAAGAAAATCCTGTCGTTACCATAGAAACGTTATTCGATTCAGAAGGAGTAGTCATAGATCCCATAGTGTTTCATAGCCCCGCAATTTCAGTTGTATGTCGACACTGTGAGGGAGTGAGGGATGCAGTAAAGAATGAATAGTGCATCGGAAAGGAGATACACGTATCCCAAAAGAAATTTCTTCCGTTTCAGTAGAAGCGTTACTCGATTTAGAAGGAGATGTCATAGAACACATAGTATTTCATAGCGCCGCAATTTCTGTGTTAATTCGTCAATGTGAGGGGGCGAGGGTTGCAGTAAAGAAGGAATAGTGCATTGGAAAGGAAATACTCGTATCCCAAAAGAAGATCCTGTCGTCTCCATAGAAACGTAATTCGATTCAGAAGGAAAAGTAATAGAACCCATAGTAGTACATTGCAACGCAATTTCTGTGTTAACCCCACAATGTGAGGGAGTGAGGGATGCAGTAAAGTATTAATAGTGATTCGGAAGGGGGATACTCGAATCCCAAAAGAAAATCCTGCCGTTTCCATAGAAACGTTACTCGATTTAGAAGGGTATGTCATAGAACACAAAGTACTTCATAGCGAGGCGATTTCTCTGTTAATTCGTGAATGTGAGGGAGCGACAAAAGATGTAAAGAAGGAATAGTGCATCGGAAAGGAGATAGTCGTATACGAAAAGAAAATCCTGTCGTTTCATGGAAACGTTACTCGATTTAGAGGATGTCATAGTACCATAGTATTTCATAGCGACGCAATTAGTGTGTTAATTCGTCAATGAGAGGGCACCAGGAGTGCAGTATTGTAGGATTAGTGCATCGGAAAGGATATACTCGTATCCCAAAAGAAAATCCTGTCGTTTCCATAGTTACATTTCTCGATTTTGAAGGAGATGTCAAAGAACCCATAGTATTACATAGCGACGCAATTTCTGTGTTTATTCGCCAATGTGAGGGAGCGAGGGTAACTGTAAAGACGGCATAGTGCATCGGAAAGGAGATACTCGTAACCCAAAGGATATTTCAGTCGTTTGCATAGAAACGTCACTAGAATTAGATAGAGATGTCATAGAACGCATAGTATTTCACAGCGACGAAATTTCTGTGTTAATCCGTCAACGTGACGATGCGAGGGATGCAGTAAAGAAGTAATAGTGCATCGGAGAGGAGATACTCGTATAACAAAAGTAAATCTTGTCGTGTCCATAGTAACGTCACTCGATTTAGAAGGAGATGTCATAGAACCCATAGTTTTTCTAGCGACGCAATTTGTGTGTTAATTCGTCAATGTGATGTAGCGAGGGATGCAGTAATGAAGGAATAGTGCATCGGAAAGGACATAGTCGTATCCCAAAAGAAATTCCTGTCGTTTCCATAGAAACGTTACACGATTTAGAAGGAGATGTCATAGAACCCATAGTATTTCATAGAGACGCAATTTCTGTGTTAATTCTTCAATGTGAGGGAGCGATGGATGCAGTAAAGAAGGAATAGTGCATCGGAATGGAGATAGACGTATCCCAAAAAACTCCTGTCGCTTCCATAGAAGCGTTACTCGATTTAGAAGGAGATGTCATAGAAGCCATTGTATTTCATAGCGACGCAATTTCTGTGTTAATTCTTCAATGTGAGGGAGCAAGGGATGCAGTGAAGAAGGACTAGTGCATACCACAGGAGATAGTCGTATCCCAAAAGAATATCCTGTTGTTTCCATAGAAACGTTACTCGATTTAGAAGATGTCATCGAACCCGCTGTATTTCTTAGCGATGCTATTTCTGTGTTAATTCGTCAATGTGGGGGCGCGAGGAGTGCAGTAAAGAAGGATTAGAGCATCGGAAATGAGATGGTCGTATCCCAAAAGAAAATCCTGTCGTTTCCATAGAAACGATTCTCGATTCACTAGGAGGTGTCATAGAACCCATAGTATCTCATAGCGTCGCAATTCCTGCGTTAATTCGTTAATGTGAGTGAGCGAGGGATGCAGTAAGGAAGGAATAGTGCATCGGAAAGGGGATAGCCGTGTAACAAAAGTAAATCCTGTCGTTTCCATAGAAACGTTACTCGATTTGGACGGAGATGTCAAAGAACCAATAGTATTTCATAGAGACGCAATTTCTGTGTTAATTCGCCAATTTGAGGTAGCGAGGGATGCAGTGAAGAAGGAATAGTCCATCGGAACGGAGTTAGTCGTATCCCAAAAGAAAATCCTGTCGTTTCCATAGAAACGTTACTCGATTTAGAAGATGTCATAGAACCAATAGTAATTCATAGCGACGCAATATCCTTATTAAGTCGTCAGTGTGAGGGAGCGAGGGATGCAGTAAACAAGGAATAGTGCATCGGAAAGGAAATAGTCGTATCCCAAAAGAAAATCCTGTCGTTTCCATAGAATCGTTACTCGATTTAAAAGGAGATGTCATAGAGCACATAGTATTCCACAGCGACGCAATTTCCGTGTTAATTCGTCAATGTGAGGTAGCGAGGGTTGCAGTAAAGAAGGAATGGAGCATCGGAAAGGAGAAAGCCGTATTAAAAAGAAAATCCTGTTGCCATACAAACGTGACTCGATTTAGAAGGAGAGGTCATAGAAACCATAGTATTTCATAGCGACGCAATTTATGTGTTAATTCGTCAATGTGAGAGAGCGAGGGATGAAGTAAAGAAGGAATAGTGCTTCGGAAGGAAGATAGTCATATCCCCAAAGAAAATCATGACGTTTTCATAGTAACGTCACTCGATTTAGAAGGAGAAGTCATGGAACAAATAGTATTTCATTGCCCCGCAACATCTGTGTTAAGTCGTCAATGTGAGGGAGTGTGGGATGCAGTAAAAGATTAATAGTGCATCGGAAAGGAAATACTCGTATCCCAAAAGAAAATCCTGTCGTTTTCATAGAAACGTCACTCGATTTACAAGGAGATGTCAAACATCACATAGTATTTCATAGCGACGCAAACTCTGCGGTAATTCGTCAATGTGAGGGAGCGAGGGATGCAGTAAAGAAGGGATAGTGCATCGGAAACGAGATAGTCGTATCCCAAATGAAATCCTGTCGTTTTCATAGAAACGTCACTCGATTTACAAGGAGAAGTCATACATCACATAGTATTTCATAGCGACGCAAACTCTGCGGTAATTCGTCAATGTGAGGGAGCGAGGGATGCAGTAAAGTAGGAATAGTGCATCGGAAAGGAGATAGTCGTATCCCAAAAGAAAATCCTGTCGTTTCCATAGAATCGTTACTCGATTTAAAAGGAGATGTCATAGAGCACATAGTATTCCACAGCGACGCAATTTCCGTGTTAATTCGTCAATGTGAGGTAGCGAGGGTTGCAGTAAAGAAGGAATAGTGCATCGGAAAGGAGATACTCGCATCCCAAAAGATGATCCTGTCGTCTCCATAGAAACGTTATTCGATTCAGAAGGAAAAGTCATAGAACCTATAGTAGTACATAGCAACGCAATTTCTGTGTTAACCCCACAATGTGAGGGAGTGAGGGATGCAGTAAAGTATTAATAGTGCATCGGAAAGAGGATACTCGAATAACAAAAGAAAATCCTGCCTTTTATATAGAAACGTTACTCGATTTAGAAGGATATGTCATAGAACACAAAGTACTTCATAGCGAGGCGATTTCTGTGTTAATTCGTGAATGTGAGGGAGCGAGGAATGCAGTAAAGAAGGAATAGTCCATCGGAAAGGAGATAGTCGTATACGAAAAGAAAATCCTGTCGTTTCCATGGAAAGGTTACTCGATTTAGAAGATGTCATACAAACATAGTATTTCATAGCGACGCAATTTCTGTGTTAAATTATCAATGTGAGGGCGCGAGGAGTGCAGTAAAGAAGGAATAGTGCATCGGAAAGGAAATAGTCGTTTCCAAAAAGAAAAACCCGTCGTCTCCATTGAAACGTTACATGATTTAGAAGGATATGACATACAACCCATAGTCTTTCATATCGACGCATTTTCTGTTTTAATTTGTCAATGTGAGTGAGCGAGGGATGCAGTAAAGGAGGAACAGTGCATCGGAAAGGAGATAGTCGTATCCCTAAAAAAGTCCTGTCGTTTCCATAGAAACGTTACATGATTTAGAGGGAAATGTCATACATTTCATAGTATTTCATAGCGACGCAATTTCTGTGTTAATTCGTCAATGTGAGGAAGCGAGGGATGCAGTAAAGTAGGAATAATGCATCATAATTTAGATAGTCGTATCCCAAACGAAATTCCTGTCGTCTCCATAGAAACGTTACATGATTTAGAAGGATATGTCATACAACCCATAGGATTTCATAGCCCCTCAATTTCTGTGTTAAGTCGTCAATGTGAGAGAGCGAGGGAAGCAGTAAAGAATTAATAGTGCATCGGAAAGGAGATACTCGTATTAAAAACAAAATCCTGTCGTTTCCATAGAAACGTTACTCGATTTAGAAGGATATGTCATTCAACCCATAGTATTTCTTAGCGACGCAATTTCTGAGTTAATTCAATACTGTGAGAGAGCGAGGGATGCAGTATGGAATGAATAGTGCATCAGAAAGGAAATAGTCGTATCACAAAAGATAATCCTGTCGTTTCCATAGAATCGTTATTCAATTTAGAAGGAGACGTTATAGAACCTATTGTATTTCATAGCGACGCAATTTCTGTGTTAATTCGTCAATGTGAGGGAGCGAGGATTGCAGTAAAGAAGGAATAGTGCATCGCATAGCAGATACTCGTATCCCATAAGAAAATTTTGTCGTTTCCATAGAAACGTTACTCTATTTAGAAGATGTCATGGAACACATAGTATTTCATAGCGACGCCATTTCTGTGTTGTTTCGTCAATGTGAGGGAGCGAGTGATGCAGTAAAGGAGGAATAGTGCATCGGAAATGAGATACTCGTATCCGAAAAGAAAAGCCTGTCGATTCCATAGAAACGTTACTCGATTTGGAAGGAGATGTCATAGAACCCGGTGTATTCCATAGCGACGCAATTTCTGTGTTAATTCGTCAATTTGAGGGCGCCAGGAGTGCAGTATTGTAGGATTAGTGCATCGGAAAGGATATACTCGTATCCCAAAAGAAAATCCTGTCGTTTCCATAGTTACATTACTCGATTTTGAAGATGTCATAGAACCCATAGTATTACATAGCGACGCAATTTCTGTGTTAGTTCGTCAATGTGAGGGAGCGAGGGATGCAGTAAACGAGGAGTTGTGCATCGGAAAGGAGATACTCGTATCCCAAATGATAATCCTGCCATTTCCATAGAGACCTTACTCGATTTAGAGGGAGATGTCATAGAACCCATAGAATTTCATAGCGACGCAATTCCTGTTTTTTTCGTCAATTTGAGGGAGTGCGGGAGCAGTAAAGAATTAATTGTGGGTCGGAAAGGAGATACTCGTATCCCAAAATAAAATCCTGCCGTTTCCACAGGATCGTTACTCGATTTAGAAGCAGATGTCATCTAACCCATAGTATTGAAAGCGACGCATTTTCTGCGTTAATTCGACAATGTCAGGGCACCAGGAGTGAAGTAAAGATGGATATGTGCATCGGATAGGATATAGTCGAATCCCAAAAGAAAATGTTGTCGTTTCGATAGAAACGTTACTCGATTTAGAAGGAGAAGCCATTGAACCCATAGTATTATAGAGCAACGCAATTTCTGTGTTAAGCCGTCAAAGTGAGGGAGTGTGGGACGCAGTAAAGAATTAATTATGCATCGGAAATGAGATACTCATGTCCCAAAAGTAAAACCTGACGTTTCCATAGAAACGTTACTCGATTTAGAAGTTGTCATAGAACACATAGTATTTCATAGCGAAGCAATTTCAGTGTTAATCCGTCAATAGGAGGGCGCGAGGAGTGCAGTAATGAAGGAATAGTGCATCGGAAAGGAGATACTCTTATCCCAAAAGGAAATCCTGTCGTTTCCATAGATACGTCACTCGATTTAGTAGGAGAAATAGAACCCATAAAATATCATTGCGACGCAATTTCTGTGTTAATTCGTCAACGAGAGGGAGAGAGGGATGCAGTAAAATAGGAATGGTGCATCGTAAATTAGATACTCGCATCCCAAAAGAAAATCCAAACGTTTCCATAGAAACGTTTTTCGATTTACAAGGACAAGTCATAGTACAAATAGTGTTTCGTAGCGTCGTATCCGAAGTGAAAATCCTGTCGTTTCCACAGAAACGTTACTCCATTTAAAAGGCAATATCATGGAACCCATTGTATTTCATAGCGACGCAATATCTGTGTTAATTCGTCAATGTGAGGGAGCGAGGGATACAGTAAAGAAGGAATAGTGCATCGGAAAGGAGATACTCTTATCCCAAAAGATAATACCGTCGTTTCCATAGAAACGTTACTCGATTTACAAGGAGATTTCATGGGACCCATAGTATTTCATAGCGACGCAATTCCTGTGTTTATTCGTCATTGTGAGGGAGCGAAGGCTGCAGTAAAGAAGGAATAGCGCATCGGAAAGGAGAGACTCGTATCCCAAAAGAAAATCCGACCGTTTGCATAGAAACGTCATCGATGTAGAAAGAGATGTCATAGAACCCATAGTATACCATAGCGCCGCAATTTCTGTGTTAAATCGTCAATGTGAGGGAGCGAGGGATGCTGTAAAGAAGGATTGGTGCATCGGAATGGAGATACTCGTATCCCTAAAGAAAATCCTGTCGTTTCCATAGAAATGTTACATGATTTAGAAGGATATGTCATATAACCCATAGTATTTCATAGCGACGCAAATTCTGTGTTAATTCGTCAATGTGAGAGAGCGAGGGATGAAGTAAAGAAGGAATAGTGCATCGGAAGGAAGATAGTCGTATCCCAAAAGAAAATCATGACGTTTTCATAGAAACGTCACTCGATTTAGAAGGAGAAGTCATAGAACAAATAGTATTTCATTGCCCCGCAACATCTGTGTTAAGTCGTCAATGTGAGTGAGTGTGGAATGCAGTAAAAGATTAATAGTACATCGGAAAGGAAATACTCGTATCCCAAAAGAAAATCCTGTCGTTTTCATAGAAACGTCACTCGATTTACAAGGAGATGTCATACATCACATAGTATTTCATAGCGACGCAAATTCTGCGGTAATTCGTCTATGTGAGGGAGCGAGGGATGCAGTAAAGTAGGAATAGTGCATCGGAAAGGAGATGGTCGTATCCCAAATGAAAATCCTGTCGTTTCCATAAATTCGTTACACGATTTAGAAGGATATGCAATTCAACTCATAGTATTCCATAGCGACGCAATTAATGTGTTAATTCGTCATTGTGAGGGAGCGAGGGATGCAGTAAACAAGGTATAGTGCATCGGAAAGGAGATACTCGCATCCCAAAAGATGATCCTGTCGTCTCCATAGAAACGTTATTCGATTCAGAAGGAAAAGTCATAGAACCTATAGTAGTACATAGCAACGCAATTTCTGTGTTAACCCCACAATGTGAGGGAGTGAGGGATGCAGTAAAGTATTAATAGTGCATCGGAAAGAGGATACTCGAATAACAAAAGAAAATCCTGCCTTTTATATAGAAACGTTACTCGATTTAGAAGGATATGTCATAGAACACACAGTACTTCATAGCGAGGCGATTTCTGTGTTAATTCGTGAATGTGAGGGAGCGAGGAATGCAGTAAAGAAGGAATAGTCCATCGGAAAGGAGATAGTCGTATACGAAAAGAAAATCCTGTCGTTTCCATGGAAAGGTTACTCGATTTAGAGGATGTCATACAAACATAGTATTTCATAGCGACGCAATTTCTGTGTTAAATTATCAATGTGAGGGCGCGAGGAGTGCAGTAAAGAAGGAATAGTGCATCGGAAAGGAAATAGTCGTTTCCAAAAAGAAAAACCCGTCGTCTCCATTGAAACGTTACATGATTTAGAAGGATATGACATACAACCCATAGTCTTTCATATCGACGCATTTTCTGTTTTAATTTGTCAATGTGAGTGAGCGAGGGATGCAGTAAAGGAGGAACAGTGCATCGGAAAGGAGATAGTCGTATCCCTAAAAAAGTCCTGTCGTTTCCATAGAAACGTTACATGATTTAGAAGGAAATGTCATACCTTTCATAGTATTTCATAGCGACGCAATTTCTGTGTTAATTCGTCAATGTGAGGAAGCGAGGGATGCAGTAAAGTAGGAATAATGCATCATAATTTAGATAGTCGTATCCCAAACGAAATTCCTGTCGTCTCCATAGAAACGTTACATGATTTAGAAGGATATGTCATACAACCCATAGGATTTCATAGCCCCTCAATTTCTGTGTTAAGTCGTCAATGTGAGAGAGCGAGGGAAGCAGTAAAGAATTAAAAGTGCATCGGAAAGGAGATACTCGTATTAAAAACAAAATCCTGTCGTTTCCATAGAAACGTTACTCGATTTAGAAGGATATGTCATTCAACCCATAGTATTTCTTAGCGACGCAATTTCTGAGTTAATTCAATACTGTGAGAGAGCGAGGGATGCAGTATGGAATGAATAGTGCATCAGAAAGGAAATAGTCGTATCACAAAAGATAATCCTGTCGTTTCCATAGAATCGTTATTCAATTTAGAAGGAGACGTTATAGAACCTATTGTATTTCATAGCGACGCAATTTCTGTGTTAATTCGTCAATGTGAGGGAGCGAGGATTGCAGTAAAGAAGGAATAGTGCATCGCATAGCAGATACTCGTATCCCATAAGAAAATTTTGTCGTTTCCATAGAAACGTTACTCTATTTAGAAGATGTCATGGAACACATAGTATTTCATAGCGACGCCATTTCTGTGTTGTTTCGTCAATGTGAGGGAGCGAGTGATGCAGTAAAGGAGGAATAGTGCATCGGAAATGAGATACTCGTATCCGAAAAGAAAAGCCTGTCGATTCCATAGAAACGTTACTCGATTTGGAAGGAGATGTCATAGAACCCGGTGTATTCCATAGCGACGCAATTTCTGTGTTAATTCGTCAATTTGAGGGCGCCAGGAGTGCAGTATTGTAGGATTAGTGCATCGGAAAGGATATACTCGTATCCCAAAAGAAAATCCTGTCGTTTCCATAGTTACATTACTCGATTTTGAAGATGTCATAGAACCCATAGTATTACATAGCGACGCAATTTCTGTGTTAGTTCGTCAATGTGAGGGAGCGAGGGATGCAGTAAACGAGGAGTAGTGCATCGGAAAGGAGATACTCGTATCCCAAATGATAATCCTGCCATTTCCATAGAGACCTTACTCGATTTAGAGGGAGATGTCATAGAACCCATAGAATTTCATAGCGACGCAATTCCTGTGTTTTTCGTCAATTTGAGGGAGTGCGGGAGCAGTAAAGAATTAATTGTGGGTCGGAAAGGAGATACTAGTATCCCAAAATAAAATCCTGCCGTTTCCACAGGATCGTTACTCGATTTAGAAGCAGATGTCATCTAACCCATAGTATTGAAAGCGACGCATTTTCTGCGTTAATTCGACAATGGCAGGGCACCAGGAGTGAAGTAAAGATGGATATGTGCATCGGATAGGATATAGTCGAATCCCAAAAGAAAATGTTGTCGTTTCGATAGAAACGTTACTCGATTTAGAAGGAGAAGCCATTGAACCCATAGTATTATAGAGCAACGCAATTTCTGTGTTAAGCCGTCAAAGTGAGGGAGTGTGGGACGCAGTAAAGAATTAATTATGCATCGGAAATGAGATACTCATGTCCCAAAAGTAAAACCTGACGTTTCCATAGAAACGTTACTCGATTTAGAAGTTGTCATAGAACACATAGTATTTCATAGCGAAGCAATTTCAGTGTTAATCCGTCAATAGGAGGGCGCGAGGAGTGCAGTAATGAAGGAATAGTGCATCGGAAAGGAGATACTCTTATCCCAAAAGGAAATCCTGTCGTTTCCATAGATACGTCACTCGATTTAGTAGGAGAAATAGAACCCATAAAATATCATTGCGACGCAATTTCTGTGTTAATTCGTCAACGAGAGGGAGAGAGGGATGCAGTAAAATAGGAATGGTGCATCGTAAATTAGATACTCGCATCCCAAAAGAAAATCCAAACGTTTCCATAGAAACGTTTTTCGATTTACAAGGACAAGTCATAGAACAAATAGTGTTTCGTAGCGTCGTATCCGAAGTGAAAATCCTGTCGTTTCCACAGAAACGTTACTCCATTTAAAAGGCAATATCATGGAACCCATTGTATTTCATAGCGACGCAATATCTGTGTTAATTCGTCAATGTGAGGGAGCGAGGGATACAGTAAAGAAGGAATAGTGCATCGGAAAGGAGATACTCTTATCCCAAAAGATAATACTGTCGTTTCCATAGAAACGTTACTCGATTTACAAGGAGATTTCATGGGACCCATAGTATTTCATAGCGACGCAATTCCTGTGTTTATTCGTCATTGTGAGGGAGCGAAGGCTGCAGTAAAGAAGGAATAGCGCATCGGAGAGGAGAGACTCGTATCCCAAAAGAAAATCCGACCGTTTCCATAGAAACGTCATCGATGTAGAAAGAGATGTCATAGAACCCATAGTATACCATAGCGCCGCAATTTCTGTGTTAAATCGTCAATGTGAGGGAGCGAGGGATGCTGTAAAGAAGGATTGGTGCATCGGAATGGAGATACTCGTATCCCTAAAGAAAATCCTGTCGTTTCCATAGAAATGTTACATGATTTAGAAGGATATGTCATATAACCCATAGTATTTCATAGCGACGCAAATTCTGTGTTAATTCGTCAATGTGAGAGAGCGAGGGATGAAGTAAAGAAGGAATAGTGCATCGGAAGGAAGATAGTCGTATCCCAAAAGAAAATCATGACGTTTTCATAGAAACGTCACTCGATTTAGAAGGAGAAGTCATAGAACAAATAGTATTTCATTGCCCCGCAACATCTGTGTTAAGTCGTCAATGTGAGTGAGTGTGGAATGCAGTAAAAGATTAATAGTACATCGGAAAGGAAATACTCGTATCCCAAAAGAAAATCCTGTCGTTTTCATAGAAACGTCACTCGATTTACAAGGAGATGTCATACATCACATAGTATTTCATAGCGACGCAAATTCTGCGGTAATTCGTCAATGTGAGGGAGCGAGGGATGCAGTAAAGTAGGAATAGTGCATCGGAAAGGAGATGGTCGTATCCCAAATGAAAATCCTGTCGTTTCCATAAATTCGTTACACGATTTAGAAGGATATGCAATTCAACTCATAGTATTCCATAGCGACGCAATTAATGTGTTAATTCGTCATTGTGAGGGAGCGAGGGATGCAGTAAACAAGGTATAGTGCATCGGAAAGGAGATAGTCGTATTCCAAAAGAAAATCCTGTCGTATCCAAAGAAACGTTACTCGGTTTAGAGGGAGATGTCATATAACGCATAGTATTTCATAGCGACGCAATGTCTGTGTTAAAATGTCAATGGGAGGGAGCGAGGGATGAAGTAAAGAAGGAATAGTGCATCGGAGAGGAAATAGTCGTAACCCAAAAGAAAATCCTGTCGTTTCCATAGCAACATTACTCGATATAGAAGGAGATGTCTTAGAACCCGTTCTATTTCATCGCGACGCAATATCTGTGTTAATTCGGCAATGTGATGGAGTGAGGGATGCAGTAAATAAGGAATAGTGCATCGGAAACGAGATAGTCGTATCCCAAAAGAAAATCCTGTCTTTTCCATAAAAACGTTACTCGATTTAGCAGGAGATGTCATAGAACCCATTGTATTTCATAGCAACGCAATTCCTGTGTTAATTCGTCAATGTAAGGGAGCGGGGGATGCTGCAAAGAAGGAATAGTGCATCGGTAAGGAGATACTCGTATCCCAAAAGAAAATCCTGTCGTTTCCATTGAAACATTACATGATTTAGAAAGATATGTCACACAACCCATAGTATTTCATAGCAAAGCAATTTCTATGTTAAATTGTCAATGTGAGGGAGCGAGGGTTGCAGCAAACACGGAAAAGTGCATCGGAAAGGAGATAGTCGTATCCCCAAATAAAATCCTGTCGTTTCCATAGAAACGTGACTCGATTTAGATGGAGATTTTATTGAACCCATAGAATTCCATAGCGATACAATTTCTGTGTTAATTCGTCAATGTGTGGGAGCGAGGGATGAAGTAAGGAAGGAATAGTGCATCGGAAAGGAGATACTCGTATCCCAAAAGAATATCCTGTAGGTTCCATAGAAACGTTACTCGATTTAGAAGGAGATCTCATAGAACCCGTTGTATTTCATAGCGACGCCATTTATGTGTTAATTCGTCAATATGAGGGAGCGAGGGATGCAGTAAAGACGGAATAGTGCATCGGAAAGGAGTTAGTCGTATCCCAAACTTAATCCTGTCGTTTCCGTAGAAACGTTACTCGATTTAGAAGGATATGTCATACAACCCATAGTATTTCTAAGCGACGCAACTTCAGTGTTAATTCGCCAATGTGAAGGAGCGAGGGATGCAGTAAAGAATGAATAGTGAATCGCAAAGAAATTAGTCGTATCCCAAAAGAGAATACTGTCGTTTCCACAGAAACGTTACTCGATTTAGAAGGAGATTTTATTGGACACATAGTATTTCTTAGAGGCTCAATTTCTGTGTTAATTCGTCAATGTGAGGGAGCGAGTGACGCAGTGAGCAAGGAATAGTGCATCTTAAAGAAAATAGACGTATCCCAAAAAAAAATCCTGTCGTTTCCATTGGAACGTTTCTCGATTTAGAAGGAGAAGTCGTAGAACTCATAGTATTACATAGCGACGCAATTTCTGTGATAATTCGTCAATGTGAGGGAGCGAGGGATGCAGTAAAGAAGGAATAGTGCATCGCAAAGGAGATTGTCGTATCCCAAAAGAAAATCCTGTCGTTTCCATAGAAACGTTACTCGATTTAGAAGGAGACGTTATAGAACCCATTGTATTTCATAGCGACGCCTTTTATGTGTTAATTCGTCAATGTGAGGGAGCGAGGGATGCAGTAAAGAAGGAATAGTGCATCGGCAACTAGGTACTCGTATCCCAAAAGAAAATCCTGTCGTTTCCATAGAGACGTTACTCGATTTAGATGGGGATGTCATAGACCCCAAAGTATTTCATAGCGACATAATTTCTGTGTTAATTCGTGAATGTGTGGTAGCGCGGGATGCAGTAAAGAAGGAATAGTGCATCGGAAAGGAGATACTCGTATCCCAAAGGAAGATCCTGTCGATTCCATAGAAACGTTACTCGATTTAGAAGGAGAAGCCATAGAACCCATAGTATTTCATAGCAACGCAAATTATGTGCTACTTCGTCAATGTGAGGGCGGCAGGAGTGCAGTATAGAAGGATAAGTGCATTAGAAATTTGATAGTCGTATCCCAAAAGAAAATACTGTCGTATCCATTGAAACGTTACTCGATTTAGAAGAAGATGTTATAGAACCCATAGTATTTCATAGCGCCGCAATTTCTGTGTTAATCCGCCAATGTGAGTGAGCGAGGGATGCAGTAAAGAAGGAATAGTGCATCGGAAAGGAAATAGTCGCATCCCAAAAGAAAATCCTGTCGTTTCCATAGAAACGTTACTCGAATTAGAAGGAGATGTCATCGAACCCGTTGTATCTCATAGCGACGCAATTTCTGTGTTAATTTGTCAATGTGAAGGAGCGACGAAAGCAGTAAACAAGGAAAAGTGCATCGGAAAGGAGACAGTCGTATCCCAAAAGAAAATCCTGTCGTTTCTAAAGAAACGTTACTCGAATTAGAAGTCCTTGAACCCATAGTATTTCATAGCGACACAATTTCTGTGTTAATTCGTCAATGTGAGGGACCTAGGGATGCAGTAAATAAGGAATAGTGCATCTGAAAGGAGATACTCTCATTCCAAAAGAAAATCATGTCGTTTCCATAGGAACGTTACTCGATTTAGAAGGAGGAGAGGTCATATAACCCATAGTATCTCATAGCGACGCAATTTCAGTGTTAATTCGTCAATGTGAGGGGGGCGAGAGATGCAGTAAAGAAGGAATAGTGCATCGGAAAGGAGATAGTCGTATCCCACGTGAGAATCCAGTCGTTTCCATAGAAACGTTACTCGGTTTAGAAGGAGATGTCAGAGAACCCTTAGAATTTCAAAGCGACGCAATTTAGGTGTTAATTCGTCAATGTGAGGGAGCGACGGATGCAGTAAAGAAGGAATTGTGCATCGGAAGGAAGTTAGTCGTATCCCAAAAGAAAATCCTCTCGTTTCCATAGAAACGTTACCCGATTTAGAAGGAGAAGTCATAAAACCCATAGTATTTCATAGCGACGCAATTTCTGTGTTAATTCGTCAATGTGACGGAGCGAGGGATGCAATAAAGAAGGAAGAGGGCATCGGTAAGGAGATACTCGTGTCCCAAAAGAAAACCCTGTCATTTCCATAGAAACGTTACTCGATTTAGAAGGAGTTGTCATAGATCCCGTTGTATTTCATAGCGACGCTATTTGTGAGTTAATTCGTCAATGAGAGGAAGCCAGGGATGCAGTAAAGAAGGAATTATGCATCGGAAAGAAACTAGTCGTATCCCAAAAGAAAATCCTTTCGTTTCCATAGAAACGTTACTCGAATTAGAAGGAGAAGTCATAGAACCCATAATATTTCATAGCGACGCAATTTCTGTGTTAATTCGTCAATGTGATGGAGCGAGTGATGCAGTAAAGTAGGAAGAGTGCATCGGTATGGAGAGACTCGTATCCAAAATGAAAATCCTGTCGTTTCCATAGAAACGTTACTCGATTTCGTAGCAGATGTCATAGAATCCATAGTATTTCACAGCGACGCAATTTCAGTGTTAATTCGTCGATGTGTGGGGAGCGAGAGATGCAGTAAAGAAGGAATAGTGCATCGGAAAACAAATAGTCGTATCCCAAATGAAAATCCTGTCGTTTCCATAGAACCGTTACTCGGTTTAGTAGAAGATGTCAGAGGACCCATAGTATATCATAGCGACGCAATTTTGGTGTTAATTCGTCAATGTGAGGGAGCGACGGATGCAGTAAAGAAGGAATTATGCATCGGAAAGAAGATAGTCGTATCCCAAAAGAAAATCCTGTCGATTCCATAGAAACGTTACATGATTTAGAGGGATTTCTCATACAACCCGTAGTATTTCTTAGCGACACAATTTCTGTGTTGATTCGTCAATGAGAGGGAGCGAGGGATGCAGTTAAGAAGGAATAGCGCATCGGAAAGGAAATAGTCGCATCCCAAAAGAAAATCCTGTCGTTTCCATAGAAACGTTATTCGATTCAAAAGGAGATGTCATAAGACCCATAGTATATCATAGCGACGCAACTCCGGCGTTAATTCGTCAATGTGAGGGAGCGAGGGATGCAGTAAAGAAGGAATGGTGCATCGGAAAGGAGATAGTCGTATCTCTAAAGGAAAACCTGTCGTTTCTAAAGAAACGTTACTCGAATTAGAAGGAGAAGTCATAGGACCCATAGTATTTCATAGTGACACACAATTTCTGTGTTAATTCTTCAATGTGAGGGACCGAGGTATGCTGTAAATAAGGAATCGTGCATCAGAAAGAAGATACTATCATTCCAAAAGAAAATCATGTCGTTTCCATAGGAACGTTACTCGATTTCGAATGAGATGTCATAGAACCCATAGTATCTCATAGCGACGCAATTTCTGTGTTGGTTCGTCAATGTGAGGGAGCAAGGGTTGCAGTAAAGAAGGAATAGTGCATCGGAAAGGAAATACACGTATTCCAAAAGAAAATCCTGTCGTTTCCATAGGAACATAACTCGATTTAGAAGGAGAGCTCATAGAACCCATAGTATTTCATAGCGACTCAATTTCAGTGTTATTTCGTGAATGTGAGGGAGCGAGGGATGCAGTAAAGAAGGAATACTGCATCGGAAAGGAAATAGACGAATCGCAAAAGAAAATCCTGTCGTTTCCATAGAAACATTTTTCGATTTAAAAGGAGATGTCATTGAACCCATGGTATTTCATAGCGACGCAACTCCGGTGTTAATTCGTCAGTGTGAGGGAGCGAGGGATGCAGTAAAGAAGTAATGGTGCATCGGAAAGGAGATAGTCGTATCTCTAAAGGAAATCCTGTCGTTTCTAAAGAAACGTTACTCGAATTAGAAGGAGAAGTCATAGGACCCATAGTATTTCATAGTGACACAATTTCTGTGTTAATTCTTCAATGTGAGGGTCCGAGGCATGCAGTAAATAAGGAATAGTGCATCGGAGAGACGATACTATCATTCCAAAAGTAAATCATGTCGTTACCATTGGAACGTTACTCGATTTAGAAGGAGAGGTCATAGAACCCATAGTATTTCATAGCGACGCAATTTCAGTGTTAATTCGTCAATGTGTGGGGAGCGAGAGATGCAGTAAAGAAAGAATAGTGCAACGGAAAGCAGATAGTCGTATCCCAGATGAAAATCCAGTCGTTTCCATTGAAACGTTACACGGTTTAGAAGGAGATGTCAGAGAATCCATAGTATTTCATAGCGACCCAATTTATTTGTTTATTCGTCAATGTGAGAGAGCGACGGATGCAGTTAGGAAGGAATTGTGCATCGGAAAGAGATAGTCGTATCCCAAAAGAAAACCCTGTCGTTTCATAGAAACGTTACTCGAATTAGAAGGAGAAGTCATAGAACCCATAGTACACTCCTGGAAATTGAAATAAGAACACCGTGAATTCATTGTCCCAGGAAGGGGAAACTTTATTGACACATTCCTGGGGTCAGATACATCACATGATCACACTGACAGAACCACAGGCACATAGACACAGGCAACAGAGCATGCACAATGTCGGCACTAGTACAGTGTATATCCACCTTTCGCAGCAATGCAGGCTGCTATTCTCCCATGGAGACGATCGTAGAGATGCTGGATGTAGTCCTGAGGAACGGCTTGCCATGCCATTTCCACCTGGCGCCTCAGTTGGACCAGCGTTCTTGCTGGACGTGCAGACCGCGTGAGACGACGCTTCATCCAGTCCCAAACATGCTCAATGGGGGACAGATCCGGAGATCTTGCTGGCCAGGGTAGTTGACTTACACCTTCTAGAGCACGTTGGGTGGCACGGGATACATGCGGACGTGCATTGTCCTGTTGGAACAGCAAGTTCCCTTGCCGGTCTAGGAATGGTAGAACGATGGGATCGATGACGGTTTGGATGTACCGTGCACTATTCAGTGTCCCCTCGACGATCACTAGTGGTGTACGGCCAGTGTAGGAGATCGCTCCCCACACCATGATGCCGGGTGTTGGCCCTGTGTGCCTCGGTCGTATGCAGTCCTGATTGTGGCGCTCACCTGCACGGCGCCAAACACGCATACGACCACCATTGGCACCAAGGCAGAAGCGACTCTCATCGCTGAAGACGACACGTCTCCATTCGTCCCTCCATTCACGCCTGTCGCGACACCACTGGAGGCGGGCTGCACGATGTTGGGGCGTGAGCGGAAGACGGCCTAACGGTGTGCGGGACCGTAGCCCAGCTTCATGGAGACGGTTGCGAATGGTCCTCGCCGATACCCCAGGAGCAACAGTGTCCCTCATTTGCTGGGAAGTGGCGGTGCGGTCCCCTACGGCACTGCGTAGGATCCTACGGTCTTGGCGTGCATCCGTGCGTCGCTGCGGTCCGGTCCCAGGTCGACGGGCACGTGCACCTTCCGCCGACCACTGGCGACAACATCGATGTACTGTGGAGACCTCACGCCCCACGTGTTGAGCAATTCGGCGGTACGTCCACCCGGCCTCCCGCATGCCCACAATACGCCCTTGCTCAAAGTCCGTCAACTGCACATACGGTTCACGCCCACGCTGTCGCGGCATGCTACCAGTGTTAAAGACTGCGATGGAGCTCCGTATGCCACGGCAAACTGGCTGACACTGACGGCGGCGGTGCACAAATGCTGCGCAGCTAGCGCCATTCGACGGCCAACACCGCGGTTCCTGGCGTGTCCGCTGTGCCGTGCGTGTGATCATTGCTTGTACAGCCCTCTCGCAGTGTCCGGAGCAAGTATGGTGGGTCTGACACACCGGTGTCAATGTGTTCTTTTTTCCATTTCCAGGAGTGTATTTCATAGCGACGCAATTTCTGTGTTAATTCGTCAATGTGAGGGAGCGAAGGATGCAGTTAAGATGAAATAGTGCATCTGAAAAGAGACTGTCGTATCCCAAAAGAAAATCTTGTCGTGTCTATAGAAACGTTACTCGATTTAGATGGAAAGTCATAGAACCCATAGTATTTAAAAACGAAGCAATTTCTGTGTTAATTCGTCAATGTGAGGGAGCGAGAGACGCAGTAAAGTAAGAATAGTGCATCGGAAAAGAGATGCTCGTATCCCGAAAAAAAACCTATCGTTTCCATAGAAACATTACTCGATTTACAAGGAGATGTCATAGAACACATAGTATATCATAGCGACGCAATTTCTGTGTACATTCGTCAATGTGAGGTAGCGAGGATGCTGTAAAGTAGGAATAGTGCATCGGAAAGGAGGTAGTCTTACCCCAAAAGGATGTCCTGTCGTTTCCATGGAAACGTTACTCGATTTAGAAGCAGAAGTCACGGAACCCATAGAATTTCATAAGGACGCAATTTCTGTGTTTATGCGTCAATGTGAGGGAGTGAGGGATGCAGTAAAGAAGGAATAGTGCATCGGAAAGGAGATACTCGTATCCCAAAAGAATATCCTGTCTTTTTCCATAGAAACATTACTCGAATTGGAAGGAGATGTCATAGAACACATTGTATTTCATAGCGACACAATTTCTGTGTTGATTCGTCAATGTGAGAGGGCGATGGATGCAGTAAAGAAGGAATAGTGCATCGGAAAGCAGATAGTCGTATCCCCAAAAAAAAAACTTGTCGAGTCTATAGAAACGTTACTCGATTTAGAAGGAGAAGTCACAGAACACATAGTACTTCATAGCGACGCAATTTCTGTGTTAATTCGTCAATGTGAGTGAGCTAGGGATGCAGTAAAGAAGGAATAGTGCTTCGGAAAGGAAATACTCATATCCCGAAAGAAAATCTTTTCGTTTCCATAGAAACAATACCCGATCTAGAAGGAGATGTCATAGATCTCATACTATTTCATAGCGACGCAATTTCTGTGTTAATTCGTCAATGTGAGGGAGCGAGTCTTGCAGTAAAGAAGGAATAGTGCATCGTAAAGGAGGTAGTCTTATTTGAAAAGGATATCCTGTGGTTTCCATGGAATCGTTACTCGACTTACAAGCAGATGTCATGGAACGCATAGTATTTCATTGCGACGTAATTTCTGTGTTAATGCGTCAATGTGAGGGATAGAGGGATGCAGTAAAGAAGGAACAGGGCATCGCAAAGGAGATACTCGTATCCCAAAAGAAAATCGTTTCCATTCCATAGAAACGTTACACGATATAGAACGAGATGTCATAGGACCCATAGTTTTTGATAGCCCCGCAATTTCTGTGTCAATTCGTCAATGTGAGGGAGCGAGGGATGCAGTGAAGAAGGAATAGTGCATCAAAATGGAGATAGTCGTATCCCAAAAGAACATCCTCTCGTTTCCATAGAAACGTTACTCGATTTCGATGGAGATGTCTTAGAACCCATAGTACTTCATAGCGACGCAATTTCTGTGTTAATTCGTAATTGTGAGGACTCCAGGAGTGCAGTAAAGAAGGATTAGTGCATCGGAAACGAGATAGTCGTATCCCAAAAGAAAATCCTTTCGTTTCCAGTGAATCGTTACTCGATTTAGAAGGAGATGTCATAGAACTCATAGTATTTCATAAGGACGCAATATCTGTGATAATTCGTCAATGTGAGGGGGCGAGGGATGCAGTAAACAATTAATAGTACATCGGAAAAGAGATAGTCGTACCCCAAAAGAAAATCCTGTCGGTTCCATAGAAACGTGAATCGATTTAGAAGGATAGATCATACAACCCATAGTATCATAGCGACGCAATTTCTGTGTTAATTCGTCAATGTGATGGAGCGAGGGATGCAGTAAAGAAGGAAGAGTGCATCGGTTAGGAGATACTCGTATCCCAAAAGAAAATCCTGTCGTATCCATACAAACGTTACTCGATTTAGAAGGAGATGTCATAGATCCCGTTGTATATCATAGCGACGCAATTTTAGAGTTAATTCGTCAATGTGAGGGAGCGAGGGATGCAGTAAAGAAGGATTAGTGCATCGGAAATGAGATACTCGTATCCAAAAAGTAAATCCTGCCGTTTCCATAGAATCGTTACTCGATTTCGTAGGAGAAGTCATAGAACCCATAGTATTTCATAGCGACGCAAGTTCTGTGTTAATTCGTAAATGTGAGGGCTCTAGGAATGCAGTAAAGATGGATTAGTGCATCGCAAACGAGATAGTCGTATCCCAATAGAAAATCCTGTCGTTTCCATAGAAACTTTACATGATTTAGATGGATTTGTCATACAGCCCGTAGTATTTAATAGCGACGCAATTTCTGAGATAATTCGTCAATGTAAGGACGCCACGAGTGCAGATAAAGAAGGATTAGTGCATCGGAAAGGAGATAGTCGTATCCCAATGGAGAAACCTGTCGCTTCCATAGAAACGGTACTCGATTTAGAAGGAGAAGTCATAGAGCCCATTGTATTTCATGGCGACGCAATTTCAGTGTTAATTCGTCAATGTGTGGGACCGAGGAATGCTTTGGATGAGGACTAGTGCCTCGGAAAGGAGATACTCGTATTCCAAAAAAAATCCTGTCGTTTCTATTGGAACGTTACTCGATTTAGATGGAGAGGTCATAGAACACATAGTATTTCATCGCGACGCAATTTCAGTGTTAATTCGTCAATGTGAGGGAGCGAGGGATGCAGTAAAGAAGGAATAGTGCATCGGAAAGCAGATAGTCGTATCCCAAACGAAAATCTTGTCGTGTCTATAGTAACGTTATTCGATTTAGAAGGAGTAGTCACAGAACCCATAGTATTTCACAGCGACGCAATTTCAGTGTTAATTCGTCAATGTGAGGGAGCTAGGGATGCAGTAAAGAAGGAATAGTGCATCGGAAAGGAAATACTCGTACCCCGAAAGAAAATCTTATCGTTTCCATAGAAACAATACCCGATCTAGAAGGAGAAGTCATAGAACTCATAGTATATCATAGCGACCCAATATCTGTGTTAATTCGTCAATGTGAGGGAGCGAGGGATGCAGTAAAGAAGGAACAGTGCATCGTATAGGAGGTAGTCTTATTCCAAAGGGAAATCCTGTCGTTTCCATGGAAACATTACTCGATTTAGAAGCAGATGTCATGGAACCCATGATATTTCATAGCGACGCAATTTCTGTGTTAATGCGTCAATGTGAGGGATTGAGGGATGCAGTAAAGAAGGAATAGTGCATCGGAAAGGAGATATTCGTATCCCAAAAGAAAATCCTGCCGTTCCCGTAGAATCGTTTTTCGATTTCGTAGGAGATGTCATAGAACCCATAGTATTTCATAGCGACGCAATTTCAATGTTTATTCGTAAATGTGAGGGCTCCAGGAGTTCAGTTAAGAAGGATTAGTGCATCGGAAACGCGATAGTCGTATCCCAATAGAAAATCCTGTCCTTTCCATAGAAACGTTACAGATATAGAAATAGATATCATAGAACCCATAGTATTTCATAGCCCCGCAATTTCTGTGTCAATTCGTCAATGTGAGGGAGCGAGGGATGCAGTAAAGAAGGAATAGTGCATCAAAATGGAGATAGCCGAATCCCATAAGAACATCCTGTCGTTTCCATAGAAACGTTACTCGATTTCGAAGGAGATGCCTTAGAACCCATAGTATTTCATAGCGACGCAATTTCTGTGTTTATTCATCAATGTGAGGGGGCGAGGGATGCAGTAAAGTTGGAATGGTGCATCGGCAAGGAGATGGTCGTATCCCAAAAGAAAATCCTGTCGTTACCATAGATACATTACTCGATTTAGAAGGAGATGTCATAGAACCCGTTGTATTTCATAGCGACGCAATTTCTGTGTTAATTCGTCAATGTGAGGGAGCGAGGGATGCAGTAAAGAAGGAATGGTGCATCGGAAAGGAGATAGTCGTATCTCAAAAGGATATCCTGTCGTTTCTAAAGAAACGTTACTCGAATTAGAAGGAGAAGTCATAGAACCCATAGTATTTCATAGCGACACAATTTCTGTGTTAATTCTTTAATGAGAGGGACCGAGGGATGCAGTAAATAAGGAATGGTGCATCGGAAAGGAGATAGTCGTATCTCAAAAGGATATCCTGTCGTTTCTAAAGAAACGTTGCTCGATTTAGAAGGAGAAGTCACAGAACACTTAGTATTTCATAGCGACGCAATTTCTGTGTTAATTCGTCAATGTAAGGGAGCTAGGGATGCAGTAAAGAAGGAATAGTGCTTCGGAAAGGAAATACTCGTATCCCGAAAGAAAATCTCATCGTTTCCATAGAAACAATACCCGATCTAGAAGGAGATGTCATAGAACTCTTAGTATTTCATAGCGACTCAATTTCTGTGTTAATTCGTCAATGTGAGGGAGCGAGGGATGCAGAAAGAAGGAATAGTGCATCGTAAAGGAGGTAGTCCTATCCCAAAAAGAAATCCTGTTGTTTCCATGGAAACGTTAATCGATTTAGGCGCAGAAGTCATGGAACCCATAGTATTTAATAGCGACGCAATTTCTTTGTTGATGCGTCAATGTGAGGGATTGAGGCATGCAGTAAAGAAGGAATAGTGCATCGGAGAGGAGATACTCGTATCCCAAACGAATATCCAGTCGTTTCCATAGAAACGTTACCCGATTTAGAAGGAGTTGTCATAGAACCCATACTATTTCATAGCGGGCTCAATTTCAGTGTTAATTCGTCAATGTGAGGGAGCGAGGGATGCTGTAAAGAAGGAATACTGCATCGGAAAGGAGATTTTCGTATCCCAAAAGAAAATCCTGTCGTTTCCATTGATACGTTACTCGATTTAGAAGGTGATGTCATAGAACAAATTGTATTTCATAGCGACGCAATTTCTGCGATAATTCGTCAATGTGAGGGCGCCAGGTGTGCAGTAATGAAGGATTAGTGCATCGGAAAGGAGATACTCGTATCCCAAAAGAAAATCCTTTCGTTTCCATTGAAACGTTACTCGAATTAGAAGGAGATGTCATATAACCCATAGTATTTCACAGCGAGCTAATTTCGGTCATAATTCGTCAATGTGAGGGAGTGAGGCATGCAGTAAAGAATGAATAGTGCATCGGAATGGAGATACTCGTATCCCGAAAGAAAATCCTATCGTTTCCATAGAAACATTACTCGATTTAGAAGGAGATGTCATAGAACCCATAGTATATTGTAGCGACGCAATTTCTGTGTTAATTCGTCAATGTGAGGGAGCGAGGGATGCAGCAAAGAAGGAATTGTGCATCGGAATGGAGGTAGTCTTACCCCAGAAGGGAATCCTGTCGTTTCCATGGAAACGTTACTCGATTTAGAAGCAAAAGTCACGGAACCCATAGTATTTCTTAGCGACGCAATTTCTGTGGTAATGCGTCAATGTGAGGGAGCGAGGGATGCAGTAAAGAAGGAACAGTGCTTCGGAAAGGAGATAGTCGTATCCAAAGAGAAAATCCTGTAGTTTCCATAGAAACGTTACTCGATTTAGAAGGAGATGCCGTGGAACCCGTTGTATTTCATAGTGACGCAATATCTGTGTTAATTCGTCAATGTGAAAGAGCGAAGAATGCAGTAAAGAGGGAATAGTGCATCGGAAAGGAGACAGTCGTATCCCTAAAGAAAATCCAGTCGTTTCTAAAGAGACGTTACTCGAAATAGAAGGAGAAGTCATAGAACCCATAGTATTTCATAGCGACGCAATTTCAGTGTTAATTCGTCAATGTGAGGGACTGAGGGCTGCAGTAAATAAGGAATAGTGCATCGGAAAGGAGATATTCTCATTCCAAAAGAAAATCATGACCTTTTTATAGGAACGTTACTCGGTTTAGAAGGAGAGGTCATAGAATCCATAGTATTTCATAGCGACGCAATGTCAGTGTTAAATCGTCAATGTGAGGGAGCGAGAGATGCAGTAGAGAAGGAATAGTGCATCGGAAAGCAGATAGTCGTATCCCAAATGAAATTCCTGTCGTTTCCATAGAAACGTTACTCGATTTAGAATGACAAGTCATAGAACCCATAGTATTTCATACCGACGTAATTTCTGTGTTAATTCATCATTGTGAGGTAGCGAGGTATGCAGTAAGGAAAGAATAGTGCCTCGGAAAGGAGATAGTCGTATCCCAAAAGAAAATCCTGTCGTTAACATAGATACGTTACTCGAATTGGAAGGAGATGTCATAGAACCCGGTGTATTTCATAGCGACGCAATTTCTGTGTTAATTCGTCAACGTGAAGGAGCGAGGAATGCAGTTACGATGATATAGTGCATCGGAAAAGCGACAGTCGTATCCCAAAAGAAAATCTTTTCGTGTTTATGGAAACGTTATTCGATTTAGATGGAGAAGTCATAGTAACCATAGTATTTCAAAGCGAAGCAATTTCTGTGTTAATTAGTCAATGTGAGGGAGCGAGGGATGCAGTAAAGAAGGAATTGCGCATCGGAAAGGAGGTAGTCTTACCCGAAAAGAATATCCTGTCGTTTCCATGGAGACGTTACTCGATTTACAAGCAAGAGTCACGGAGCCCATAGTATTTCATAGCGACGCAATTTCTGTGTTAATGCGTCAATGTGAGGGAGTGAGGGATGCAGTAAAGAAGGAATAGTGCATCGGAAAGGATATACTCGTATCCCAAAGAAATATCCTGTCGTTTCCATAGAAACGTTACTCGAATTACAAGGAGATGTCATAGAACCCATAGTATCTCAAAGCGACGCTATTTCTGTGTTGATTCGTCAATGTGAGGGAGCGAGGGATGCAGTAGAGAAGGAATAGTGCATCGGAAAGGAGATAGTCGTATCCCAAAAGAAAATCCTTTCGTTTCCATAGAAACATAACTCGATTTAGAAGGAGATGTCATAGAACCCATAGTATCTCATAGCGACGCAATTTCTGTGTTAATTCGTCAATGTGAGGGAGCGAGAGATGCAGGAGAGAAGGAATAGTGCATCGGAAAGGAGATACTCGTATCCCAAAAGAAAATCCAGTCGTTTCCATAGAAACGTAACTCGAATTAGAAGGAGATGGCGTACAACTCATAGTATTTCATAGCGCCGCAATTTCTCTGTTAATCCGTCAATGTGAGGGAGCGAGGGATGCAGTAAAAAAGGAATAGTGCATCGGAAAGGAAATAGTGGCTTCCCAAATGGAAATCCTGTCGTTTCCATTGAGACGTTCTTCGATTTAGAAGGAGATGTCATAGAACCCGGAGCATTTCATAGCGACGCAATTTCTGTGTTAATTCGTTTTGGTCAGGGAGCGAGGGATGCAGTAAAGAAGGAACAGTGAATCGGAAAGGAGATAGTCGTATCCCGAGAGAAAATCCTGTCGTTTCCATAGAAAAGTTACTCAATTTAGGAGGAGATGTCATAGAACCCGTTGTATTTCATAACGACGCAATTTCTGTGTTAATTTGTCAGTCTGAAGGAGCGACAAATGCAGCAAAGAAGGAATAGTGCATCGGAAATGAGACAGTCGTATCCCAAAAGAAAATCCTGTCGTTTCTAAAGATACGTTACTCGAATTAGAAGGAGAAGTCATAGAACCCATAGTATTTCATAGCGACGCAATTTCTGTGTTAATTCGTCATTGTGTGGTGTTGAGGTATCCAGTAAAGAAGGAATACTGAATCGGAAAGGAGGTAGTCTTACCCCAAAAAGAAATCCTTTCGATTTCAAGGGAACGTTACTCGATTTAGAAGCAAAAGTCACGGAACCCATAGAATTTCATAGCGACGCAATTTCTGTGGCAATGCCTCAATGAGAGGGAGTGAGGGATGCAGTAAAGCAGGAATAGTGCAACGGAAAGTATATACTTGTATGAAAAAGAATATCCTGTCGTTTCCATAGAAACGTTACTCGAAATACAAGGAGATGTCATAGAACACATTGTATTTCATAGCGACACAATTTCTGTGACAATTGGTCAATGTGAGGGCGCCAGGAGTGCAGTAATGAACGATTAGTGCATCGGAAAGGAGATACTTGTATCCCAAAAGAAAATCCTGTCGTTTCCATAGAAACGTAACTCGAATTAGAAGGAGATGTCGTAAAACACATAGTATTTCATAGCAACGCAATATCTGTGTTAATTCGTCAATGTGAGGGAGTGAGAAGTGCAGTAAAGAAGGAATGGTGCAGCGGAAAGGACATACTCGTATCCCAAAAGATAATCCTTTCGTTTCCATAGAAACATTACTCGATTTAGAAGGATATGTCATAGTACCCATAGTATTTAATTGCGACGTAATTTCTGTGGTAATTCGTCAATGTGAGGGAGCGAGGGATGCAGTAAACAAGGAATAGTGCATCGGAAAGGAGATAGTCTTATCTCAAACGGATATCCTGTCGTTTCCATAGAAACATTACTCGATTTAGAAGCAGAAGTCATGGAACACATAGTATTTCATAGCGACGCAATTTCTGCGTTAATGCGTTAATGTGAGGGAGTGAGGAATGCAACAATGTATTACTAGTGCATCGGAAAGGAGATACTCGTATCCCAAAATAAAATCCTGTGTTTCCATAGAAACGTTACTCAATTTAGGAGATGTCATACAACCCATAGTATCTCATAGCGACGCAAATTCTGTGTTATTTCGTCAATGTGAGGGAGCGAGGGATGCAGTAAATTAGGAATAGTGCATCGGAAAGGAGTTTCTGGCATCCCAAAAGAAATTACTGTCGTTTCCATTGAAACGTTACTCGATGTAGAAGGAGATGTCATAGAACCCATAGTATTTCTATCCCGCAATTTCTGTGTTAATTCGTCAATGTGAGGTATTGAGGTATGCAGTAAAGAAGGAATACTGAATCGGAAAAGAGATAGTCGTATCCCTAAAGAAAATTCTGTCGTTTCCATAGAAACGTAACTCGAATTAGAAGGAGATGACATACTACCCATAGTATCTCATAGTGACGCAATTTCTGTGTTCATTCGTCAATGTGAGAGAGCGAGAGATGCAGGAGAGAAGGAATAGTGCATCGGAAAGGAGATACTCGTATCCCAAAAGAAAATCGTGTCGTTTCCATAGAAACGTAACTCGAATTAGGTGGAGATGTCGTACAACACATAGTATTTCATAGCAACGCAATATCTGTGTTAATTCGTCAATGTGAGGGTGTGAGAAGTGCAGTAAAGAAGGAATGGTGCAGCGGAAAGGACATACTCGTATCCCAAAAGATAATACTTTCGTTTCCATAGAAACATTACTCGATTTAGAAGGAGATGTCATAGTACCCATAGTATTTAATTGCGACGTAATTTCTGTGGTAATTCGTCAATGTGAGGGAGCGAGGGATGCAGTAAACAAGGAATAGTGCATCGGAAAGGAGATAGTCTTATCCCAAACGGATATCCTGTCGTTTCCATAGAAACATTACTCGATTTAGAAGCAGAAGTCATGGAACACATAGTATTTCATAGCGACGCAATTTCTGCGTTAATGCGTTAATGTGAGGGAGTGAGGGATGCAACAATGTATTACTAGTGCATCGGAAAGGAGATACTCGTATCCCAAAATAAAATCCTGTGTTTCCATAGAAACGTTACCTAATTTAGAAGATGTCATACAACCCACAGTATCTCATAGCGACTCAAATTCTGTGTTATTTCGTCAATGTGAGGGAGCGAGGGATGCAGTAAATTGGGAATAGTGCATCGGAAAGGAGTTTCTCGCATCCCAAAAGAAATTACTGTCGTTTCCATTGAAACGTTACTCGATGTAGAAGGAGATGTCATAGAACCCATAGTATATCATATCCCCGCAATTTCTGTGTTAATTCATCAATGTGAGGTATTGAGGTATGCAGTAAAGAAGGAATACCGAATCGGAAAAGAGATAGTCGTATCCCTAAAGAAAATTCTGTCGTTTCCACAGAAACGTAACTCTATGTAGATGGACAAGTCTTAGAACCCATAGTATTTCATAGAGACGCTATTTCTGTGTTAATTCGTCACTGAGAGGGAGCGAGGGATGCAGTAAAGAAGGAATGGAGCATCGGATAGGAGATAGTCGAATCACAAAGGATTATCCTGTTTCCACAGAAACGCTATTCAATTTAGAAGGAGGTGTCATCGAACCCATAGTATTTCATAGCAACGCAACCTCTGTGTTAATTCGTCAATGTGAGGGAGCGAGGGATGCAGTAAAGAAGGTATAGTGCATCAGAAAGGAAATAGTCGTATCCCAAAAGAAAATCCCGTCGTTTCTATAGAAACGTTACTCGATTCAGAAGGAGAAGTCATAGAACCCATAGTATTTCATGGCGACGCAATTTCTGTGTTTATTCGTCAATGTGAGGGAGGGGAGGATGCAGTAAAGAAGGAATAGAGCAGCGGAAAGGAGATACTCGTACCCCAAAATAAATTCCTTTCAACTCCATGGAAACACTACTCGATTTAGAAGGGGATGTCATAAAACACATTGTATTTCATAGCGACGCAATTTCTGTGGTAATTCGTCATTGTGTGGTATTGAGGTATGCAGTAAAGAAGGAATACTGAATCGGAAAGGAGGTAGTCTTACCCCAAAAGGAAATCCTTTCGATTTCAAGGTAACGTTACTCGATTTAGAAGCAAAAGTCACGGAACCCATAGTATTTCATAGCGACGCAATTTCTGTGTTAATGCCTCAATGAGAGGGAGTGAGGGATGCAGTAAAGCAGGAATAGTGCAACGGAAAGTATATACTTGTATCCCAAAAGAATATCCTGTCGTTTCCATAGAAACGTTACTCGAAATACAAGGAGATGTCATAGAACACATTGTATTTCATAGCGACACAATTTCTGTGACAATTGGTCAATGTGAGGGCGCCAGGAGTGCAGTAATGAAGGATTAGTGCATCGGAAAGGAGATACTCGTATCCCAAAAGAAAATCCCGACGTTTCCATAGAAACGTAACTCGAATTAGAAGGAGATGTCGTAGAACACATAGTATTTCACAGCAAAGCAATATCTGTGTTAATTCGTCAATGTGAGGGTGTGAGAAGTGCAGTAAAGAAGGAATGGTGCAGCGGAAAGGACATACTCGTATCCCAAAAGATAATCCTTTCGTTTCCATAGAATCATTACTCGATTTAGAAGGAGATGTCATAGTACCCATAGTATTTAATTGCGACGTAATTTCTCTGGTAATTCGTCAATGTGAGGGAGCGAGGGATGCAGTAAAGAAGGAATAGTGCATCGGAAAGGAGATAGTCTTATCCCAAACGGATATCCTGTCGTTTCCATAGAAACATGACTCGATTTAGAAGCAGAAGTCATGGAACACATAGTATTTCATAGCGACGCAATTTCTGCGTTAATGCGTTAATGTGAGGGAGTGAGGGATGCAACAATGTATTACTAGTGCATCGGAAAGGAGATACTCGTAACCCAAAATAAAATCCTGTGTTTCCATAGAAACGTTACTCAATTTAGAAGATGTCATACAACCCATAGTATCTCATAGCGACGCAAATTCTGTGTTATTTCGTCAATGTGAGGGAGCGAGGGATGCAGTAAATTAGGAATAGTGCATCGGAAAGGAGTTTCTGGCATCCCAAAAGAAATTACTGTCGTTTCCATTGAAACGTTACTCGATGTAGAAGGAGATGTCATAGAACCCATAGTATTTCTATCCCGCAATTTCTGTGTTAATTCGTCAATGTGAGGTATTGAGGTATGCAGTAAAGAAGGAATACTGAATCGGAAAAGAGATAGTCGTATCCCTAAAGAAAATTCTGTCGTTTCCATAGAAACGTAACTCGAATTAGAAGGAGATGACATACTACCCATAGTATCTCATAGTGACGCAATTTCTGCGTTCATTCGTCAATGTGAGAGAGCGAGAGATGCAGGAGAGAAGGAATAGTGCATCGGAAAGGAGATACTCGTATCCCAAAAGAAAATCGTGTCGTTTCCATAGAAACGTAACTCGAATTAGGTGAAGATGTCGTACAACATATAGTATTTCATAGCGACGCAATTTCTGTGTTAATTCGTCAATGTGTGGGAGCGAGGGATGCAGTAAAGAAGGTATAGTGCATCGGAAAGGAGATAGTCGTATCCCAAAAGAAAACCCTGTCGTTTCCATAGTAACGTAACTCGTTTTACAAGGAGATGACATACTACCCATAGTATCTCATAGCGACGCAAATTCTGTGTTGATTCGTCTATGTGAGGGAGCGAGAGATGCAGGAGAGAAGGAATAGTGCATCGGAAAGGATATACTCGTATCCCAAAAGAAAATCCGGTCGTTTCCATAGAAACGTAACTCGAATTAGAAGGAGATGTCGTACAACTCATAGTATTTCATAGCGCCGCAATTTCTCTGTTAATCCGTCAATGTGAGGGAGTGAGGGATGCAGCAAAAAAGGAATAGTGCATCGGAAAGGAAATAGTGGCATCCCAAAAGAAAATCCTGTCGTTTCCATTGAGACGTTTTTCGATTTAGAAGGAGATGTCATAGAACCCGTAGCATTTCATAGCGACGCAATTTCTGTGTTTATTCGTCTATGTCAGGGAGCGAGGGATGCAGTAAAGAAGGAACAGTGAATCGGAAAGGAGATAGTCGTATCCCAAGAGAAACTCCTGTCGTTTCCATAGAAACGTTACTCAATTTAGGAGGAGATGTCATAGAACCCGTTGTATTTCATAACGACGCAATTTCTGTGTTAATTTGTCAGTCTGAAGGAGCGACGAATGCAGTAAAGAAGGAACAGTAGATCGGAAATGAGACAGTCGTATCCCAAAAGAAAATCCTGTCGTTTCTAAAGATACGTTACTCGAATTAGAAGGAGAAGTCATAGAACCCATAGTATTTCATAGCGACGCAATTTCTGTTTTAATTCGTCATTGTGTGGTATTGAGGTATGCAGTAAAGAAGGAATACTGAATCGGAAAGGAGGTAGTCTTACCCCAAAAGGAAATCCTTTCGATTTCAAGGAAACGTTACTCGATTTAGAAGCAAAAGTCACGGAATCCATAGTATTTCATAACGACGCAATTTCTGTGTTAATGCCTCAATGAGAGGGAGTGAGGGATGCAGTAAAGCAGGAATAGTGCAACGGAAAGTATATACTTGTATGAAAAAGAATATCCTGTCGTTTCCATAGAAACGTTACTCGAAATACAAGGAGATGTCATAGAACACATTGTATTTCATAGCGACACAATTTCTGTGACAATTGGTCAATGTGAGGGCGCCAGGAGTGCAGTAATGAAGGATTAGTGCATCGGAAAGGAGATACTCGTATCCCAAAAGATAATACTTTCGTTTCCATAGAAACATTACTCGATTTAGAAGGAGATGTCATAGTACCCATAGTATTTAATTGCGACGTAACTTCTGTGGTAATTCGTCAATGTGAGGGAGCGAGGGATGCAGTAAACAAGGAATAGTGCATCGGAAAGGAGATAGTCTTATCCCAAACGGATATCCTGTCGTTTCCATAGAAACATTACTCGATTTAGAAGCAGAAGTCATGGAACACATAGTATTTCATAGCGACGCAATTTCTGCGTTAATGCGTTAATGTGAGGGAGTGAGGGATGCAACAATGTATTACTAGTGCATCGGAAAGGAGATACTCGTATCCCAAAATAAAATCCTGTGTTTCCATAGAAACGTTACTCAATTTAGAAGATGTCATACAACCCATAGTATCTCATAGCGACGCAAATTCTGTGTTATTTCGTCAATGTGAGGGAGCGAGGGATGCAGTAAATTGGGAATAGTGCATCGGAAAGGAGTTTCTCGCATCCCAAAAGAAATTACTGTCGTTTCCATTGAAACGTTACTCGATGTAGAAGGAGATGTCATAGAACCCATAGTATATCATATCCCCGCAATTTCTGTGTTAATTCATCAATGTGAGGTATTGAGGTATGCAGTAAAGAAGGAATACCGAATCGGAAAAGAGATAGTCGTATCCCTAAAGAAAATTCTGTCGTTTCCACAGAAACGTAACTCTATGTAGATGGACAAGTCTTAGAACCCATAGTATTTCATAGAGACGCAATTTCTGTGTTAATTCGTCACTGAGAGGGAGCGAGGGATGCAGTAAAGAAGGAATGGAGCATCGGATAGGAGATAGTCGAATCACAAAGGATTATCCTGTTTCCACAGAAACGCTATTCAATTTAGAAGGAGAAGTCATAGAACACATTGTATTTCATAGCGACGCAATTTCTGTGGTAATTCGTCATTGTGTGGTATTGAGGTATGCAGTAAAGAAGGAATACTGAATCGGAAAGGAGGTAGTCTTACCCCAAAAGGAAATCCTTTCGATTTCAAGGTAACGTTACTCGATTTAGAAGCAAAAGTCACGGAACCCATAGTATTTCATAGCGACGCAATTTCTGTGTTAATGCCTCAATGAGAGGGAGTGAGGGATGCAGTAAAGCAGGAATAGTGCAACGGAAAGTATATACTTGTATCCCAAAAGAATATCCTGTCGTTTCCATAGAAACGTTACTCGAAATACAAGGAGATGTCATAGAACACATTGTATTTCATAGCGACACAATTTCTGTGACAATTGGTCAATGTGAGGGCGCCAGGAGTGCAGTAATGAAGGATTAGTGCATCGGAAAGGAGATACTCGTATCCCAAAAGAAAATCCTGACGTTTCCATAGAAACGTAACTCGAATTAGAAGGAGATGTCGTAGAACACATAGTATTTCATAGCAACGCAATATCTGTGTTAATTCGTCAATGTGAGGGTGTGAGAAGTGCAGTAAAGAAGGAATGGTGCAGCGGAAAGGACATACTCGCATCCCAAAAGATAATCCTTTCGTTTCCATAGAATCATTACTCGATTTAGAAGGAGATGTTATAGTACCCATAGTATTTAATTGCGACGTAATTTCTCTGGTAATTCGTCAATGTGAGGGAGCGAGGGATGCAGTAAAGAAGGAATAGTGCATCGGAAAGGAGATAGTCTTATCCCAAACGGATATCCTGTCGTTTCCATAGAAACATGACTCGATTTAGAAGCAGAAGTCATGGAACACATAGTATTTCATAGCGACGCAATTTCTGCGTTAATGCGTTAATGTGAGGGAGTGAGGGATGCAACAATGTATTACTAGTGCATCGGAAAGGAGATACTCGTAACCCAACATAAAATCCTGTGTTTCCATAGAAACGTTACTCAATTTAGAAGATGTCATACAACCCATAGTATCTCATAGCGACGCAAATTCTATGTTATTTCGTCAATGTGAGGGAGCGAGGGATGCAGTAAATTAGGAATAGTGCATCGGAAAGGAGTTTCTCGCATCCCAAAAGAAATTACTGTCGTTTCCATTGAAACGTTACTCGATGTAGAAGGAGATGTCATAGAACCCATAGTATTTCATATCCCCGCAATTTCTTTGTTAATTCGTCAATGTGAGGTATTGAGGTATGCAGTAAAGAAGGAATACTGAATCGGAAAAGAGATAGTCGTATCCCTAAAGAATATTCTGTCGTTTCCATAGAAACGTAACTCTATGTAGATGGACAAGTCTTAGAACCCATAGGATTTCATAGAGACGCAATTTCTGTGTTAATTCGTCAGTGTGAGGGAGCGAGAGATGCAGGAGAGAAGGAATTGTGCATCGGAAAAGAGATATTCGTATCCCAAAAGTAAATCCTGTCGTTTCCATAGAAACGTAACTCGAATTAGAAGGAGATGACATACTACCCATAGTATCTCATAGCGACGCAATTTCTGTGTTGATTCGTCAATGTGAGAGAGCGAGAGATGCAGGAGAGAAGGAATAGTGCATCGGAAAGTAGATACTCGTATCCCAAAAGAAAATCCTGTCGTTTCCATAGAAACGTAACTCGAATTAGGTGGAGATGTCGTACAACATATAGTATTTCATAGCGACGCAATTTCTGTGTTAATTCGTCAATGTGTGGGAGCGAGGGATGCAGTAAAGAAGGTATAGTGCATCAGAAAGGAGATAGGCGTATCCCAAAAGAAAATCCTGTTGTTTCCATAGTAACGTTACTCGTTTTACAAGGAGATGACATACTACCCATAGTATCTCATAGCGACGCAAATTCTGTGTTGATTCGTCTATGAGGGAGCGAGGGATGCAGTAAAGAAGGAATAGTGCATCGGAAAGGAAATAGTCGTATCCCAAAAGAAAATCCTGTTGTTTCCATAGCAACGTTATTCGATTTACAAGGAGATGTCATAGAACCCATAGAATTTGATAGCGACGCAATTCCTTTGTCAATTCGTCAATGTGGGGGTGCGAGGGATGCAGTAAAGAAGGAATAGTGCATCGGAAAAGGAGATAGTCGTATCCCAAAAGAAAATCCTGTTGTTTCCATAGCAACGTTATTCGATTTACAAGGAGATGTCATAGAACCCATAGAATTTGATAGCGACGCAATTCCTTTGTCAATTCGTCAATGTGGGGGTGCGAGGGATGCAGTAAAGAAGGAATAGTGCGTCGGAAAGGAGATACTCGTATCCCAAAAGAGAATCCTGTCGTTCCCATAGTAATGTTCCTCGATTTACAAGGAGAAGTCATAAAACACATAGTATTCCATAGCGACGCAATTTCTGTGTTAAGTCGTCAGTGTGGGGAAGAGATGAATCCAGTAAAGAATTAATAGTACATCGGAAAGGAGACACTAGTATCCCAAAAGAAAATCCTGTCGTTTGCATAGATATTTTACTCCTTGTAGAAGGAGATGCCATCGAACACATAGTACATCATAGCGACATAATTTTTGTGTTAATTCGTCAATATGATCAAACGAGGGATACAGAAAAGAAGGAATAGAGCATCGGAAAGGAGATAGTCGTATCCCAAAAGAAAATCCTGTCGTTTCCATTGAAACGTTACTCGATTTAGAATGAGATGTCATAGAACACATAGTTTTTCATAACGCCGCAATTTCTGTGTTAAGTCGTCAGTGTGGGGGAGAGAGGAATCCAGTAAAGAATTAATAGTACATCGGAAAGGAGATACTTGTATCCCAAAAGAAAATCCTGTCGTTTCCAATGAAACGCTACTCGATTTAGAAGGAAATGTCACAGAACGCATAGTATTTCATAGCACCGCAATTTCAGTGTTAATTCGTCAATATGAGGGAGCGAGGGATGCGGTAAGGAAGGAATAGTGCATCGGAAAGGAGATAATCGTATCCCACAAGAAAATCCTGTCGTTTTCATAGAAATGTTACATGATCTACAAGGATATGACATACAACGCATAGCATTTCATAGCGATGCAATTTCTGTGTTAATTCGTCAATGTGAGGGAGCGATGGATGCTGTAAAGAAGGAAAATTGCATCGGAAAGGAGACACTCGTATCCCAAAAGAAAACCTGTCGTTTCCATAGAAACGTTACTCGATATAGATTGAGATGTCATAGAATACACAGTATTTCATAGCGACGCTATTTCTGTGATAATTCGTCAATGTGAGGGAGCGACGGCTGCAGTAAAGAAGGAATAGTGCACGGAAAGGAGATACACGTATTCCAAAAGTAAATCCTGTCGTTTCCATTGTAACGTTACTCGATTTAGAAGGAGATGTCATAGAGCCCATAGTATTTCATTGCGACGCAATTTCTGTGTTAATTCGTCAATGTGAGGGAGCGAGGGATGTAGTAAAGAAGGAATAGTGCATCGGAAAGGAGTAACTCATATCCCAAAAGAAAATCCTGTCTTTTCCATAGAAACGTTACTCGAATTAGAAGATGATATCATAGAACCCACAGTATTTCATAGCTACTCAATTTCTGTGTTAAAACGTCAATGTGAGAGAGCGAGGGATGCAGTAAAGAAGGAATAGTGCATCTGGAAGGAGATACTCGCATCCCAACAGAAAAACCTGCATTTTCCAAAGAAATGTTACTCGGTTTAGAAGGAGAGGTCATACGACCCATAGTATTGCATAGCGACGCAATTTCTGTGTTATTTCGTCAATGTGAGGGAGCGAGGGATGCAGTAAAGAAGGAATAGTGCATCGGAAAGGAGATACTCGTATCCCAAAAGAGAATCCTGTCGTTTCCATAGAAACGTAACTCGATTTAGAGGGATAAGAAATAGAACGCATAGTATTTCATAGCGACGCAATTTCTGTGTTAATTCGTCCATGTGATGGAGCGAGGGATGCAGTAAAGAAGGAATAGTGCATCGGAAGGGAGATACGCGTATCCCAAAAGAAAATCCTTTCGTTTCCATTGAAACGTTCCTCGATTTAGAAGGAGCAGTCATTAAACCCATAGTATTTCATAGCGACGCAATTTCTGTGTTAATTCGTCAATGTAAGGGAGCGAGGCATGCAGTAAAGAAGTAATAGTGCATCGGAAAGGAGATACTCGCATCCCAACAGAATATCCTGCATTTTCCATAGGAACTTTACTCGGTTTAGAAGGAGAGGTCATACAACCCATAGTATTGCATATCGACATGATTTCTGTGTTATTTCGTCAATGTGAGGGAGTGAGTAATGCAGTAAAGAAGGAATAGTGCATCAGAAAAGAGATACTCGTATCCCAAAAGAAAATCCTGTCTGGTTTATAGGGACGTTACTCGATTTAAAAGGAGACGTCATTGAACCCATAGTATTTAATAGCCACGCAATTTCTGTGATAATACGTCAATGTGAGGGAGCGAGGGATGCAGTAAATTAGGAATTGGGCGCCGGAAAGGAGTTTCCCGTATCCAAAAAGAATATCCTGTCATTTCCATAGAAACGTTACTCGATTTAGATGGAGATGTCATAGAACCCATTGTATTTCATAGTGACGCAATTTCTGTGTTAATTCGTCAATGTGAAGGTGCGAGGGATGCAGTAAAGAAGTAATAGTGCATCGGAAAGGAGATAGTCGTATCCCAAAAGGAAATCCTGTCGTTACCATTGAAACCGTTACTCGAATTAGATGGAGATGTCATAGAACCCACAGTATTTCATAGCGACTTAACCTCTGTGTTAAAACGTCAATGTGTGGAAGCAAGGGATGCAGTAAAGAAGGAATAGTGCATCTAAAAAGGAGATAGTCGTATCCCAAATGAAAATCCTTCATTTTCTATAGAAATGTTACTCGATTTAGCAGGAGAAGTCATAGAACCCATAGTATTTCATAGCGACGCTATTTCTGAATTAATTCGTCAATGTGAGGGTGCGAGGGATGCAGTAAAGAAGGAATAGTGCATCGGAAATGAGATCCTCGTATCCCAAAAGAAAATCCTGTCGTTTCCATTGAGACGTTACTCGATTTAGAAGGAGAAGTCACAGAACGCATAGTATTTCATAGCGACGCAATTTCTGTGTTAATTCGTCTATGTGATGGAGCGAAGGACGCAGTAAAGAAGTAATAGTGCATCGGAAAGGAGATACTCGTATCTGAAACGAAAATCCTGTCGTTTCCATAGAAACGTTACTCGATTTAGAACAAGATGTCAAAGAATCCATAGTATTTCATAGCGACGCAATTTCTGTGTTAAAACGTCAATGTGAGGGAGCGAGGGATGCAGTAAGGAAGGAATAGTGCATCGGAAAGGAGATACTCGTATCCCAAAAGAAAATCCTATCATTTCCATAGAAACGTTGCTCGATTTAGAAGGGGATGTCATAGAAACCACAGTATTTCATAGCGACGCAATTTCTGTGTTCATTCGTCAATGTGAGGGACCGAGGGATGCAGTAAAGAAGGATTAGTGCATCGGAAAGGAGATGGTCATATCCCAAAAGAAAATCCTGTCGTTCCCATAGTAACGTTACTCGATATACACTCCTGGAAATGGAAAAAAGAACACATTGACACCGGTGTGTCAGACCCACCATACTTGCTCCGGACACTGCGAGGGGGCTGTACAAGCAATGATCACACGCCCGGCACAGCGGACACACCAGGAACCGCGGTGTTGGCCGTCGAATGGCGCCAGCTGCGCAGCATTTGTGCACCGCCGCTATCAGTGTCAGCCAGTTTGCCGTGGCATACGGAGCTCCATCGCAGTCTTTAACACTGGTAGCATGCCGCGACAGCGTGGACGTGAACCGTATGTGCAGTTGACGGACTTTGAGCGAGGGCATATAGTGGGCATGCGGGAGGCCAGGTGGACGTACCGCCGAATTGCTCAACACGTGGGGCGTGAGGTCTCCACAGTACATCGATGTTGTCGCCAGTGGTCGGCGGAAGGTGCACGTGCCCGTCGACCTGGGACCGAACCGCAGCGACGCACGGATGCACGCCAAGACCGTAGGATCCTATGCAGTGCCGTAGGGGACCGCACCGCCACTTCCCAGCAAATTAGGGACACTGTTGCTCCTGGGGTATCGGCGAGGACCATTCGCAACCGTCTCCATGAAGCTGGGCTACGGTCCCGCACACCGTTAGGCCGTCTTCCGCTCACGCCCCAACTTCGGGCAGCCCGCCTCCAGTGGTGTCGCGACAGGCGTGAATGGAGGGACGAATGGAGACGTGTCGTCTTCAGCGATGAGAGTCGCTTCTGCCTTGGTGCCAATGATGGTCGTATGCGTGTTTGGCGCCGTGCAGGTGAGCGCCACGATCAGGACTGCATACGACCGAGGCACACAGGGCCAACACCCGGCATCATGGTGTGGGGAGCGATCTCCTACACTGGACGTACACCACTGGTGGTCGTCGAGGGGACACTGAATAGTGCACGGTACATCCAAACCGTCATCGAACCCATCGTTCTACCATTTATAGACCGGCAAGGGAACTTGCTGTTCCAACAGGACAATGCACGTCCGCATGTATCCCGTGCCACCCAACGTGCTCTAGAAGGTGTAAGTCAACTACCCTGGCCAGCAAGATCTCCAGATCTGTCCCCCATTGAGCATGTTTGGGACTGGATGAAGCGGCGTCTCACGCGGTCTGCACGTCCAGCACGAACGCTGGTCCAACTGAGGCGCCAGGTGGCAATGGCATGGCAAGCCGTTCCGCAGGACTACATCCAGCATCTCTACGATCGTCTCCATGGGAGAATAGCAGCCTGCATTGCTGCGAAAGGTGGATATACACTGTACTCGTGCCGACATTGTGCATGCTCTATTTCCTGTGTCTATGTGCCTGTGGTTCTGGCAGTGTGATCATGTGATGTATCTGACCCCAGGAATGTGTCAATAAAGTTTCCCCTTCCTGGGACAATGAATTCACGGTGTTCTTATTTCAATTTCCAGGAGTGTAGAAGGAGATGTCATAGAACACAAAGTATTTCATAGCGACGCAATTTCTGTGTTAATTTGTCAATGTGAGAGAGCAAGGGATGCAGTGAAGAAGGAGTAGTGCATAGGAAAGGAGATAGTCGTATCCCAAAAGAAAATCCTGTCGTTTCCATAGAAACGTTACTCGATTTAGAAGATGTCATAGAACCCATAGTATTTCATAGCGACGCTATTTCTGTGTTAATTCGTCAATGTGAGGGCGCGAGGAGTGCAGTAAAGGAAGATAAGTGCATCGGAAATGAAATACTCGTATCCCAAAAGAAAATCCTGTCTTTTACATAGAAACGTTACTCAATTTAGAAGGAGAAATCATTGAGCCCATAGTATTTCATAGAGACGCAATTTCTGTGTTAATTCGTCAATGTGAGGGAGCGTGGGATGCAGTATAGAAGGAATAGAGCATCGGATAGGAGATACTCGAATTACAAAGGAAAATCCTGTCGTTTCAATTGAAACGTTACACGACTTAGACGGAGAAGTCATAGAATGCATAGTATTTCATGACGACGGAATTTCTGTGTTAATTCGTCTATGTGATGGGGCGAGGGATGCAGTAAAGAAGGAATAGTGCATTGGAAAGGAGAAACTCGAATCCCAAAAGAAAATCCTGTCGTTTCCGTAGAAACGTTACTCGATTTAGAAGGAGATGTCAAATAACACATAGTATTTCATAGCGACGCAATTTCTGTGTTAAAACTTCAATGTGAGGAAGCGAGGGATTCAGTGAAAGTGGAATAGTGCATCGGAAAGTATATACTCGTATACCAAAAGAAAATCCTGTCGTTTCCATAGAAACGTTGCTCGATTTAGTAGTGGATGTCATAGAAACCATAGTATTGCATAGCGACGCAATTTCTGTGTTAATTCGTCAATGTGAGGGAGCGAGGGATGCAGTAAAGAAGGAATAGTGCATCGGAAATGAAATACTCGTATCCCAAAAGAAAATCCTCTCTTTTACATAGAAACGTTACTCAATTTAGAAGGAGAAATCATTGAGCCCATAGTATTTCATAGAGACGCAATTTCTGTGTTAATTCGCCAATGTGAGGGAGCGAAAGATGCAGTAAAGAAGGAATAGTGCATCGGATAGGAGATACTCGTTTCCCAAAGGAAAATCCTGTCGTTGCCGTAGAAACGTTACTCGATTTAGAAGGAGATGTCATTGAACCCATAGTATTTCATAGCGACGCAATTTCTGTTTTAATTCGTCAATGTGACAGATCGAGGGATGCAGTAGTGAAGGAATAGTACGTCGGAAAGGGGATAGTGAAATCCCAAAATAAAATTCTGTCGTTTCCATAGAAATGTTACCCGACTTCGAAAGAGATGTCATAGAACCCATAGTATTGCATAGCGACGCAATTTCTGTGTTAATTCGTCAATGTGAGGGAGCGAGGGATGCAGTAAAGAAGTAATAGTGAATCGGAAAAGAGATACTCGTATCCCAAAAGAAAATCCTGTCTTTTATATACAAACGTAACTCAATTTAGAAGGAGAAGTCATTGACCACATAGTATCTCATAGCGACGCAATTTCTGTGTTAATTCGCCAATGTGAGGGAGCGAGGGATGCAGTAAAGAAGGAATAGTGCATCGGAAAGGAGTTACTCGTTTCATTAAAGTAATTCCTGATGTTTCCATAGAAAGGTTACTCGATTTGGAAGGAGATGTCATAGAACCCATAGTATTTCATGGCGACGATATTTCTTAATTAACTCATCAATGTGAGGGAGCGAGGGACGCAGTAAAGAAGGAATAGTGCATCGCAAAGGAGATACACGTATCCCAAAAGAAAATCCTGTCGTTTCCATAGAATCGTTACTTGATTCAGAAGGAGAAGTCATAGAACGCATAGTATTTTATAGCGACGCAATTTCTGTGTTAATTCGTCTATGTGATGGAGCGACGGATACAGTAAAGAAGGAATAGTGCATCGGAAAGGAGATACTCGTATCCCAAAAGAAAATTACGTCGTTTCCTCAGAAACGTTACTCGATAAAGATGGAGATATCAAAGAACCCTTAAAATTTCATAGTGACGCAATATCTGTGTTAATTTGTCAATGTGAGGGAGCGAGGGTTGCAGTAAAGAAGCGATACTGCATCGGAAAGGCGTTACTCGTATCCAGAAAGAAAACCTGTCGTTTCCATAGAAATGTTACTCGAATTAGAAGGGGATGTCATAGAACCCATAGTATTTCATAGCGACGCAATTTCTGTGTTAATTCGTCAATGTGAGGGTGCGAGGGATGCAGTTAAGAAGGAATAGTGCATCGGAAAAGAGATACTCGTATCCCAAAAGAAAATCCTGTCTTTTTAATAGAAACGTTACTCGATTTAGAATGAGAAGTCATAGAACCCATAGTATTTCATAACGACGCAATTTCTGTGTTAATTCGTCACTGTGAGGGTGCGCGGTTTCCAGTAAAGAAGTAATTGGGCATCGAAAAGAATATACTCGTATCCCAAAAGAGAATCCTATCGTTTCCATAGAAACCTTACTCGATTTAGATGGAGATATCATAGAAACCATAGTATTTCATAGCTACGCAGTTTCTGTTTTAATTCGTCAATGTGGGGGAGCGAAGGCTGCTGTAAAGAACGAATAGGGAACGGAAAGTAGATACTTGTATCCCAAAAGAAAATCCTGTCGTTTCCAAAGAAACGATGCTCGATTTAGAAGGGGATCTCATTGAAAGCATAATACTGCATCGCGGCGCAATTTCTGTGTTAAAACGTCAATGTGAGGGAGCGAGGGATGCAGTAAAGAAGGAATTGTTTATCGGAAGGAGTTACTCGTATCCCAAAAGAAAATCCTTTCGTTTCCATAGAAACGTTGCCCGATTTCGAAGGAGATGTCATAGAACCCATAGTATTTCATAGCGACAGAATTTCTATGTTAATTCGTCAAAGTGAGGGATCGATGGATGCAGTAAAGAAGGAATAGTGCATCGGAAAGGAGATACTCGTATCCCAAAAGAAAATCCTGTCGCTTCCATAGAAACGTTACCCGACTACGAAAGAAATGTCACAGAACCCATAGTATTTCATAGCGACGCTATTTCTGTGTTAATTCGTCAATGTGAGGGGGCCATGGATGCAGTAAAGAAGGAACAGTGCTTCGGAAAGGAGATACTCGTATGCCAAAAGAAAATCCTGTCGTTTCCATAGAAACGTTGCTCGATTTAGAAGGGGATGTCATAGAACCCATAGCATTTCATACCGACGCAATTTCTGTGTTAATACGTCAATGTGAGGGAGCGAGGGATGGAGTAAAGATGGAAGAGTGCCACGGAAAGGAGATACTCCTATCCCAAAAGAAATTTGTGTCGTTTGCATAGAAACGTTACTAGATTTAGAAGGAGATGTAATAGAACCCATACTATATCATAGCGACGCAATTTCTGTGTTAATTCGTCAATGTGAGGGATCGAGGGATGCAGTAAAGAAGGAATAGTGCGTCGGAAAGGGGATAGTCAAATCCCGAAAGAAAATCCTGTCCTTTCCACAGAAATGTTACCCGACTACGAAGGAGATGTCATAGAACCCATAGTATTGCATAGCGACGCAATTTCTGTGGTAATTCGCCAATGTGAGGGAGCGCGGGATGCAGTAAAGAAGGAATAGTGCATCGGAAAATAGATGGTCATATCCCAAAAGAAAATCCTGTCGTTTCCGTAGGAACGATACTCGGTTTAGAAGGAGATGTCATAAACACATAGTATTTCATAGTAACGCAATTTCTGTGTTAATTCGTCAACGTAAGGGAGCGATGGATGCAGTAAAGAAGGGATTGTGCATCGGAAAGGAGATACTCGTATCCCAAAAGAAAATCCTTTCGTTTCCATCGAAATGTTACTCGCTTTAGAAGAGATCTCATAGAACCCGTAGTATTTCAATGTGACGCAATTTCTGTGTTAATTTGTCAATGTGAGGGAGCGATGGATGCAGTAAAGGAGGAATAGTGCTTCGGAATGGGGATACTCGTATCCCAAAAGAAAATCCTGTCGTTTCAATCAAAACGATACTCGCTTTAGAAGCGATCTCATAGAACCCGTAGTATTTCATAGCGACGCAATTTCTGTGTTAATTCGCCAATGTGAGGAAGCGAGGGATGCAGTAAAGAAGGAATAGTGCATCGGAAAGGAGATACTCGTATCCCAAAAGAAAATCATGTTGTTTCCATAGAAACGTTACTCGATTTAGATGGAGATGTCATTGAACCCATAGTATTTCATAGCGACCCAATATCTGTGTTAATTCGTCAATCTGAGGGAGCGAGGGATGCAGTAAAAAAGGAATAGTGCATCGGAAAGGGGATACTCGTCCCCCAAAAGAAATTCCAATCGTTTCCATAGAAACGTTACTCGATTTAGAACGAGATGTCATAGAACACATAGTATTTCATAGCGACGCAATTTCTGTGTTAGTTCGTCAATGTGAGGGAGCGAGGGATGCAGTGAAGAAGGAATAGTGCATCGGGAAGGAGATGCACGAATCCCAAAAGAAAATCCTGTCGTTTCCATGGAAACGTTTCTGGATTTTGAATGACATGTCATAGAACCCATAGTATTTCATAGCGTCACAATTTCTGTATTAATTCGTCTATGTGAGGGAGCGAGGGATGCGATAAAGAAGGAATAGTGCATTTCAAAGGAGATAATCGTATCCCAAAAGAAAATCGACTCCTTTCCATTGAAACATTACTCGAATTAGAAAGTGATGTCACAGAACCCATAGTATTTTTTAGCGACGCAATTTCTGTGTTAATTCGTCAATGTGATGGAGCCAGGGATGCAGTAAAGAGAGAATAGGGCATCGGAAAGGAGATACTAGTATTCCAAAAGGAAATCCTTTCGTTTCCATAGAAACGTTACTCGATTTAGAAGGAGTTGCCATAGAACCCATAGTATTGCATAGCGACGCAATTTCTGTGTTAATTCGCCAATGTGAGGGAGCGATGGATGCAGTAAAGAAGGAATAGTGTTTCGGAATGGGGATACTCGTATCCCAAATGAAAATCCTGTCGTTTCCATCGAAACGTTACTCGCTTTAGAAGAGATCTCATAGAACCCGTAGTATTTCATAGCGACGCAATTTCTGTGTTAATTCGCCAATGTGAATGAGCGAGGGATGCAGTAAAGAAGGAATAGTGCATCGGAAAGGAGATACTCGTATCTCAAAAGAAAATCATGTTGTTTCCATTGAAACGTTACTAGATTTAGATGGAGATGTCATTGAACCCATAGTATTTCATAGCGACCCAATATCTGTGTTAATTCGTCAATTTGAGGGAGCGAGGGATGCAGTGAAGAAGGAGTTGTGCATCGGAAAGGAGTTACTCGTATCTCAAAAGTTATTCCTATCGTTTCCATAGAAAAATTACTCGATTTAGAAGGAGAAGCCATAGAACCCATAGTATTTCATAGCGACGCAATTTCTGTTTTACCTCGTCAATGTGATGGAGCGAGGGATGCAGTAAAGAATGAATGGTGCATCGGGAAGGAGATAGTCGTATCCCAAAAGAGAATCCTTTCGTTTCTATAGAAACGTTACTCGATTTAGAAGGAGAAGTCATATAACCCATAGTATTTCATAGCGACGAAATTTCAGCGTTAATTCGTCAGTGTGATGGAGCGAGGGATCCAGTAAAGAAGGAATAGTGCATCGGAAAGGAGATACTCCTATCCCAAAAGAAAATCCTGTCGTTTCCATTGAAACGTTACTCGATTTAGAAGAGATCTCATAGAACCCATAGTATTTCATAGCGACACAATTTCTGTGTTAATTCGTCAATGTGATGGAGCGAGGAATGCAGTAAAGAAGGAATAGTGCATCGGAAAGGAGATACTCGTATCCCAAAAGGAAGTCCTGTCGTTACCATAGAAACGTTACTCGATTTAGATGGAGATGTCATAGAACTAACAGTATGTAAGAGCGACGCAATTTCTGTGTTAATTCGTCAATGTGATGGAGCGACGGATGCAGTAAAGTAGGAATAGTGCATCGGAAAGGAGATACTCGTATCCCAAAAGAAAATCTTGTCGTTTCCATGGAAACGTAACTCGATTAAGAAGGGGATGTCATAGAGCTCATAGTAAATCATAACGACGCAATTTCTGTGTTAATTCGTCAATGTGATGGAGCGAGGGATGCAGTAAAGTAGGAAAAGTGCATCGGAAAGAAGATACTCGAATCCCAAAAAGAAAACCTGTCGTTTCCATATAAACGTCACTTGTTTTAGAAGGAGATGTCATAGAACCCATAGTATATCATAGTGACTTAATTTCTGTGTTAAAAAGTCAATGTGAGGTTCAGAGGGATCCAGTAAAGAAGGAATAGTGCATCTGAGAGGAAATACTCCACTTCGAAGGAGATGTCATAAAACCCATAGTATTTCATGGCGTCGATATTTCTGAATTAATTCGTCAATGTGAGGGAACGAGGGATGCAGTAAAGAAGGAATAGTGCATCGCAAAGGAGATACACGTATCCCAAAAGAAAGTCCTGTCGTTTCCATAGAATCGTTACTCGATTTAGAAGGAGAAGTCATAGAACGCATAGTATTTTACAGCGACGCCATTTCTGTGTTAATTCGTCTATGTGATGGAGCGAGAGATGCAGTAAAGAAGGTATAGTGCATCGGAAAGGAGATACTCGTATCCCAAAAGAAAATCCTGTGTTTCCATAGAAACGATACACGCCTTAGAAGGAGATGTCAAAGAACCCATAGTATTTCATAGCGACGCAATTTCTGTGTTAATTCGTCACTGTGAGGGAGCGCGGGATCCAGTAAAGAAGTAAAAGTGCATCGGAAAGAAGATACTCGTATCCCAAAAGAAAATCCTGTCGTTTCCATAGAAACGTTACTCGATTTAGAAGGAGATGTCATAGAACACATAGTATTTCATAGCGACGAAATTTCTGTGTAAAAACGTCAATGTGAGGAAGCGAGGGATGCAGTAAAGGAGGAAAAAGTGCTTCGGAAAGGAGATACTCGTATACCAAAAGAAAATCCTGTCGTTTTCTTAGAAACGTTGCTCGATTTAGAAGGGGATGTAATAGAACCCATTGTATTTCATAGCGACGCAATTACTGTGTTCATTCGTCAATGTGAGGGAGCGAGGGATGCAGTAAAGAAGGAATAGTGCACGGAAAGGAGATACTCGTATCCCAAAGAAAATCCTGTCGTTTCCATAGAAACGTTTCCCGATTTTGAAGGAGATGTCATAGAATCCATAGTATTTCATAGCGACGCAATTTCTGTGTTAATTCGTCTATGTGAAGGAGCGAGGGATGCAATAAAGAAGGAATAGCGCATTTGAAAGGAGATAATCGTATCCCAAAAGAAAATCGTCTCGTTTCCATTGAAACGTTACTCGAATTAAAAGGAGATGTCAGAGAACCCATAGTCTTTCATAGCGACGCAATTTCTGTGTTAATTCGGCAATGCGATGGAGCCAGGGATGCAGTGAAGATAGAATACTGCATCGGAAAAAAGATACTGGTATTCCAAAAAGAAATCCTTTCGTTTCCATAGAAACGTTACTCGATTTAGAAGGAGAAGCCATAGAACCCATAGTATTGCATAGCGACGCAATTTCTGTGTTAATTCGCCAATGTGAGGGAGCGCGGGATGCAGTAAAGGAGGAATAGTGGATTTGAAAGGAGATAATCGTATCCCAAAAGATAATCGACTCGTTTCCATTGAAACGTTACTCGAATTAGAAAGAGATGTCACAGAATCCATAGTATTTTTTAGCGACGCTATTTCTGTGTTAAATCGTCATTGTGATGGAGCCAGGGATGCAGTAAAGAGAGAATAGGGCATCGGAAAAGAGATAGTAGTATTCCAAAAGGAAATCCTTTCGTTTCCACAGAAACGTTACTCGATTTAGAAGGAGAAGCCATAGAACCCATAGTATTGCATAGCGACGCAATTTCTGTGTTAATTCGCCTATGTGAGGGAGCGATGGATGCAGTAAAGAAGGAACAGTGCTTCGGAATGGGGATACTCGTATCCCAAAAGAAAATCCTGTCGTTTCCATCGAAACGTTACTACCTTTAGAAGAGGTCTCATAGAACCCGTAGTATTTCATAGCGACGCAATTTCTGTGTTAATTCGCCAATGTGAGGGAGCGAGGGATGCAGTAAAGAAGGAATAGTGCATCGGAAAGGAGATACTCGTATCCCAAAAGAAAATCATGTTGTTTCCATTGAAACGTTACCAGATTTAGATGGAGATGTCATTGAACCCATAGTATTTCATAGCGACCCAATATCTGTGTTAATTCGTCAATATGAGGGAGCGAGGTATGCAGTGAGGAAGGAATTGTGCATCGGAAAGGGGTTACTCGTATCTCAAAAGTTATTCCTATCGTTTCCATAGAAACGTTACTCGATTTAGAAGGAGAAGCCATGGAACCCATAGTATTTCATAGCGACGCAATTTCTGTGTTACTTCGTCAATGTGATGGAGCGAGGGATGCAGTAAAGAATGAATAGTGCATCGCGTAGGAGATACTCCAATCCCAAGAGAAAATCCTGTCGTTTCCATTGAAACGTTACTCGATTTAGAAGAGATCTCATAGAACCCATAGTATTTCATAGCGACACAATTTCTGTGTTAATTCGTCAATGTGATGGAGCGAGGAATGCAGTAAAGAAGGAATAGTGCATCGGAAAGGAGATACTCGTATCCCAAAAGGAAGTCCTGTCGTTACCATAGAAACGTTACTCGATTTAGATGGAGATGTCATAGAACTAACAGTATGTAAGAGCGACGCAATTTCTGTGTTAATTCGTCAATGTGATGGAGCGACGGATGCAGTAAAGTAGGAATAGTGCATCGGAAAGGAGATACTCGTATCCCAAAAGAAAATCTTGTCGTTTCCATGGAAACGTAACTCGATTAAGAAGGGGATGTCATAGAGCTCATAGTAAATCATAACGACGCAATTTCTGTGTTAATTCGTCAATGTGATGGAGCGAGGGATGCAGTAAAGTAGGAAAAGTGCATCGGAAAGAAGATACTCGAATCCCAAAAAGAAAACCTGTCGTTTCCATATAAACGTCACTTGTTTTAGAAGGAGATGTCATAGAACCCATAGTATATCATAGTGACTTAATTTCTGTGTTAAAAAGTCAATGTGAGGTTCAGAGGGATCCAGTAAAGAAGGAATAGTGCATCTGAGAGGAAATACTCCACTTCGAAGGAGATGTCATAAAACCCATAGTATTTCATGGCGTCGATATTTCTGAATTAATTCGTCAATGTGAGGGAACGAGGGATGCAGTAAAGAAGGAATAGTGCATCGCAAAGGAGATACACGTATCCCAAAAGAAAGTCCTGTCGTTTCCATAGAATCGTTACTCGATTTAGAAGGAGAAGTCATAGAACGCATAGTATTTTACAGCGACGCCATTTCTGTGTTAATTCGTCTATGTGATGGAGCGAGAGATGCAGTAAAGAAGGTATAGTGCATCGGAAAGGAGATACTCGTATCCCAAAAGAAAATCCTGTGTTTCCATAGAAACGATACACGCCTTAGAAGGAGATGTCAAAGAACCCATAGTATTTCATAGCGACGCAATTTCTGTGTTAATTCGTCACTGTGAGGGAGCGCGGGATCCAGTAAAGAAGTAAAAGTGCATCGGAAAGAAGATACTCGTATCCCAAAAGAAAATCCTGTCGTTTCCATAGAAACGTTACTCGATTTAGAAGGAGATGTCATAGAACACATAGTATTTCATAGCGACGAAATTTCTGTGTAAAAACGTCAATGTGAGGAAGCGAGGGATGCAGTAAAGGAGGAAAAAGTGCTTCGGAAAGGAGATACTCGTATACCAAAAGAAAATCCTGTCGTTTTCTTAGAAACGTTGCTCGATTTAGAAGGGGATGTAATAGAACCCATTGTATTTCATAGCGACGCAATTACTGTGTTCATTCGTCAATGTGAGGGAGCGAGGGATGCAGTAAAGAAGGAATAGTGCACGGAAAGGAGATACTCGTATCCCAAAGAAAATCCTGTCGTTTCCATAGAAACGTTTCCCGATTTTGAAGGAGATGTCATAGAATCCATAGTATTTCATAGCGACGCAATTTCTGTGTTAATTCGTCTATGTGAAGGAGCGAGGGATGCAATAAAGAAGGAATAGCGCATTTGAAAGGAGATAATCGTATCCCAAAAGAAAATCGTCTCGTTTCCATTGAAACGTTACTCGAATTAAAAGGAGATGTCAGAGAACCCATAGTCTTTCATAGCGACGCAATTTCTGTGTTAATTCGGCAATGCGATGGAGCCAGGGATGCAGTGAAGATAGAATACTGCATCGGAAAAAAGATACTGGTATTCCAAAAAGAAATCCTTTCGTTTCCATAGAAACGTTACTCGATTTAGAAGGAGAAGCCATAGAACCCATAGTATTGCATAGCGACGCAATTTCTGTGTTAATTCGCCAATGTGAGGGAGCGCGGGATGCAGTAAAGGAGGAATAGTGGATTTGAAAGGAGATAATCGTATCCCAAAAGATAATCGACTCGTTTCCATTGAAACGTTACTCGAATTAGAAAGAGATGTCACAGAATCCATAGTATTTTTTAGCGACGCTATTTCTGTGTTAAATCGTCATTGTGATGGAGCCAGGGATGCAGTAAAGAGAGAATAGGGCATCGGAAAAGAGATAGTAGTATTCCAAAAGGAAATCCTTTCGTTTCCACAGAAACGTTACTCGATTTAGAAGGAGAAGCCATAGAACCCATAGTATTGCATAGCGACGCAATTTCTGTGTTAATTCGCCTATGTGAGGGAGCGATGGATGCAGTAAAGAAGGAACAGTGCTTCGGAATGGGGATACTCGTATCCCAAAAGAAAATCCTGTCGTTTCCATCGAAACGTTACTACCTTTAGAAGAGGTCTCATAGAACCCGTAGTATTTCATAGCGACGCAATTTCTGTGTTAATTCGCCAATGTGAGGGAGCGAGGGATGCAGTAAAGAAGGAATAGTGCATCGGAAAGGAGATACTCGTATCCCAAAAGAAAATCATGTTGTTTCCATTGAAACGTTACCAGATTTAGATGGAGATGTCATTGAACCCATAGTATTTCATAGCGACCCAATATCTGTGTTAATTCGTCAATATGAGGGAGCGAGGTATGCAGTGAGGAAGGAATTGTGCATCGGAAAGGGGTTACTCGTATCTCAAAAGTTATTCCTATCGTTTCCATAGAAACGTTACTCGATTTAGAAGGAGAAGCCATGGAACCCATAGTATTTCATAGCGACGCAATTTCTGTGTTACTTCGTCAATGTGATGGAGCGAGGGATGCAGTAAAGAATGAATAGTGCATCGCGTAGGAGATACTCCAATCCCAAGAGAAAATCCTGTCGTTTCCATTGAAACGTTACTCGTTTTAGAAGAGATGTCATTGAACCCATAGTATTTCATAGCGACGCAGTTTCTGTGTTAAGTCGTCAATGTGAAGGAGCGAGCGATGCAGTAAAGAAGGAATTGGGCATCGGGATGGAGATAGTCGTATCCCAAATGAAAATCCGGTCGTTTCCATAGAAACGTTACCCGATTTTGAAGGAGATGTCTTAGAACCCATAATATCTCATAGCGACGCAATTTCTGTGATTATTCGTGAGTGTGAAGGAGCGAGGGATGCAGTTAAGAAGGTATTGTGCGTCGGAAAGGAGATAGTCACATCCGAAAAGAAAATCATGTCGTTCTATAGAAACGTTACTCGATTTTGAAAAAGTCATAGAACCAATAGTATTTCATAGCGACGCAATTTATGTGTTAATTTGTCAATGTGATGTAGCGAGGGCTGCAGTAAAGAAGGAATAGTGCATCGGAAATTGGATACTCTTATCCCAAAAGAAAATCCAATCGTTTCCATAGAAACGTTTTTCGATTTAGAACGAGATGTCATAGAACACATAGTATTTCATAGCGACGCAATTTCGGTGTTAATTCGGCGATGTGAGGGAGCGAGGGATGCAATTAAGAAGGAATAGTCCACCGGAAAAGAGATAGCCGTAACCCAAAAGAAAATCCAGTCGTTTCCATAGAAACGTTACTCGAATTAGAAGGAGATGTCATAGATCCCATAGTATTTTACAGCGACGCAATATCTGTGTTAATTCGTCAATGTGATGGAGCGAGGGATGCAGTAAAGAAGGAATAGTGCATCGGAAAGGAGATACTCGGATCCCAAAAGGAAGTCCTGTCGTTTCCATAGAAACGTTACTCGATTTAGATAGAGATGTCATAGAACTAATAGTATTTCAGAGCGACGCAATTTCTGTGTTAATTCGTCAATGTGATGGGGCGAGGGATGCAGTAAAATAGGAATAGTGCATCGGAAAGAAGATACTCGTATCCCAAAAGAAAATCCTGTCGTTTCCATAGAAACGTAACTCGATTTGGAAGGGGATGTCATAGAGCACATAGTAAATCATAGCGACGCAATTTCTTTGTTAACTGGTCAATTTAAGGGAGCGAGGGATGCTGTAAAAATAGGAATTGTCCATCGGAAAGGAGATAGTCGAATCCCAAAAAGAAAACCTGTCGTTTCCATAGAAACGTCACTCGTTTTGGAAGGAGATGTCATAGAACACATAGTATTTCATAGCGACTTAATTTCTATGTTAAAACGTCAATGTGAGGGGCCGAGGGATCCAGTAAAGATGGAATAGTGCATCTGAAAGGAAATACTCGTATCACAAAAGAAAATCCGTCATTCTCCATTGAAACGTTACTCCACTTCGAAGGAGATGTCATAAAACCCATAGTATTTCATGGCGTCGATATTTCAGAATTAATTCGCCAATGTGAGGGAGCGCGGGATGCAGTAAAGGAGGAATAGTGCATTTGAAAGGAGGTAATCGTATCCCAAAAGAAAATCGACTCGTTTCCATTGAAACGTTACTCGAATTAGAAAGATATGTCACAGAACTCATAGTACTTTTTAGCGACGCAATTTCTGTGTTAATTCGTCAATGTGATGGAGCCAGGGATGCAGTAAAGAGAGAATAGGGCATCGGAAAGGAGATACTAGTATTCCAAAAAGAAATCCTTTCGTTTCCATAGAATCGTTACTCGATTTAGAAGGAGAAGCCATAGAACCCATAGTATTGCATAGCGACGCAATTAGTGTGTTAATTCGCCAATGTGAGGGAGCGCGGGATGCAGTAAAGAAGGAATAGTGCATCGGGAAGGAGATGCTCGAATCCCAAAAGAAAATCCTTTCGTTTCCACAGAAACGTTTAACGATATTGAAGAAGATGTCATAGAACCCATAGTATTTCATAGCTACGCAATTTCTGTGTTAATTTGTCAATTTGAGGGAGCGATGGATGCAGTAAAGAAGGAATAGTGCTTCGGAATGGGGATACCCCTATCCCAAAAGAAAATCCTGTCGTTTCCATCGAAACGTTCTTCGCTTTAGAAGTGATCTCATAGAACCCGTAGTATTTCATAGCGACGCAATTTCTGTGTTAATTCGTCTATGTGAGGGAGCGAGGGATGCAATAAAGAAGGAATAATGCATTTGAAAGGAGATAATCGTATCCAAAAAGAAAATCGTCTCGTTTACATTGAAACGTTACTCGAATTAGAAAGGGATGTCGTGAGTGTGAAGGATCGAGGGATGCAGTTAAGAAGGTATTGTGCGTCGGAAAGGAGATAGTCACATCCGAAAAGAAAATCATGTCGTTCTATAGAAACGTTACTCGATTTTGAAGAAGTCATAGAACCAATAGTATTTCATAGCGACGCAATTTATGTGTTAATTTGTCAATGTGATGGAGCGAGGGCTGCAATTAATAAGGAATAGTGCATCGGAAGGGGATACTCTTATCCCAAAAGAAAATCCAATCGTTTCCATAGAAACGTTACTCGAATTAGAAGGAGATGTCATAGATCCCATAGTATTTTACAGCGACGCAATATCTGTGTTAATTCGTCAATGTGATGGAGCGAGGTATGCAGTTAAGAAGGAATAGTGCATCGGAAAGGAGATACTCGGATCCCAAAAGGAAGTCCTGCCGTTTCCATAGAAACGTTACTCGATTTAGATGGAGATGTCATAGAACTAATAGTATTTCAGAGCGACGCAATTTCTGTGTTAATTCGTCAATGTGATGGAGCGAGGGATGCAGTAAAGTAGGAATAGTGCACCGGAAAGAAGATACTCGTATCCCAAAAGAAAATCCTGTCGTTTCCATAGAAACGTAACCCTATTTGGAAGGGGATGTCATAGAGCTCATAGTAAATCATAGCGACGCAATTTCTGTGTTAACTGGTCAATTTAAGGGAGCGAGGGATGCTGTAAAATTAGGAATAGTGCATCGGAAAGGAGATAGTCGAATCCCAAAAAGAAAACCCGTCGTTTCCATAGAAACGTCATTCGTTTTCGAAGGAGATGTCATAGAACCCATAGTATTTCATAGCGACTTAATTTCTATGTTAAAACGTCAATGTGAGGGGCCGAGGGATCCAGTAAAGATGGAATAGTGCATCTGAAAGGAAATACTCGTATCCCAAAAGAATTTCCTTCATTCTCCATTGAAACGTTACTCCACTTCGAAGGAGATGTCATAAAACCAATAGTATTTCATGGCGTCGATATTTCTGAATTAATTCGTCAATGAGAGGGACCGAGGGATGCAGTAAAGAAGGAATAGTGCATCGGAAAGGGGATACTCGTATCCCAAAAGAAAATCCTGTCGTTTTCTTAGAAACGTTGCACGATTTAGAAGGGGATGTCATAGATCCCATAGTATTTCATAGCGACGCAATTTCTGTGTTAATACGTCAATGTGAGGGAGCGAGGGATGCAGTAAAGAACGAATAGTGCAACGGAATGGAAATACTCCTATCCCAAAAGGATATCCTGTCGTTTGCATAGAGACGTTACTAGATTTAGAAGGAGATGTAATAGAACCCCTTGTATTTCACAGCGACGCAATTTCTGTGTCCATTTGTCAATGTTAGGGAGCGAGGGATGCAGTAAAGAAGGAATAGTGCACGGAAACGAGATGCTCGTATCCCAAAAGAAAATCCTGTCGTTTCCATAGAAACGTTTCCCGATTTTGAAGGAGATGTCATAGAATCCATAGTATTTCATAGCGACGCAATTTATGTGTTAATTCGTCTATGTGAAGGAGCGAGGGATGCAATAAAGAAGGAATAGTGCATTTGAAAGGAGATAATCGTATCCCAAAAGAAAAACGTCTCGTTTCCATTGAAACGTTACTCGAATTAAAAGGAGTTGTCAGAGAACCCATAGTCTTTCATAGCGACGCAATTTCTGTGTTAATTCGTCAATGCGATGGAGCCAGGGATGCAGTGAAGATAGAATAGTGCATCGGAAAGGAGATACTGGTATTCCAAAAGGAAATCCTTTCGTTTCCATAGAAAAGTTACTCGATTTAGAAGGAGAAGCCATAGAACCCATAGTATTGCATAGCGACGCAATTACTGTGTTAATTCGCCAATGTGAGGGAGCGCGGGATGCAGTAAAGAAGGAATAGTGCATCGGGAAGGAGATGCTCGAATCCCAAAAGAAAATCCTGTCGTCTCGATGGAAACGTTTCTGGATTTTGAAGGAGATGTCATGGAACCCATAGTATTTCATAGCGACGCAATTTCTGTGTTAATTCGTCTATGTGAGGGAGCGAGGGATGCAATAAAGAAGGAATAGTGCATTTGAAAGGAGATAATCGTATCCCCAAAGAAAATCGACTCGTTTCCATTGAAACGTTACTCGCATTAGAAAGAGATGTCACAGAACCCATAGTATTTTTTAGCGACGCAATTTCTGTGTTAATTCGTCAATGTGATTTAGCCAGGGATGCAGTAAAGAGAGAATACGGCATCGGAAAGGTGATACTAGTATTCCGAAAGGAAATCCTTTCGTTTCCATAGAAAAGTTACTCGATTTAGAAGGAGAAGCCATAGAACCCATAGTATTGCATAGCGACGCAATTTCTGTGTTAATTCGCCAATGTTAGGGAGCGCGGGATGCAGTAAAGGAGGAATAGTGCATCGGGAAGGTGATGCTCGAATCCCAAAAGAAAATCCTTTCGTTTCCAAGAAACGTTTCCCGATTTTGAAGAAGATGTCATAGAACCCATAGTATTTCATAGCGACGCAATTTCTGTGTTAATTTGTCAATGTGAGGGAGCGATGGATGCAGTAAAGAAGGAATAGTGCTTCGGAATGGGGATACTCGTATCCCAAAAGAAAATCCTGTCGTTTCCATCGAAACGTTACTCGCTTTAGAAGTGATCTCATAGAACCCGTAGTATTTCATAGCGACGCAATTTCTGTGTTAATTCGCCAATGTGAGGGAGCGAGAGATGCAGTAAAGAAGGAATAGTGCATCGGAAAGGAGATACTCGTATCCCAAAAGAAAATCATGTTGTTTCCATAGAAACGTTACTCGATTTAGATGGCGATGTCATTGAACCCATAGTATTTCATAGCGACCCAATATCTGTGTTAATTCGACAATGTGAGGGAGCGAGGGATGCAGTGAAGAAGGAATTGTGAATCGGAAAGGAGTTAGTCGTATCTCAAAAGTTATTCCTATCGTTTCCATAGAAACGTTACTCGATTAAGAAGGAGAAGTTATAGAACCCATAGTATTTCACAGCGACGCAATTTCTGTGTTACTTCGTCAATGTGATGGAGCGAAGGATGCAGTAAAGAAGGAATAGTGCATCGGGAAGGAGATAGTCGTATCCCAAAAGAGAATCCTGTCGTTTCTATAGAAACGTTACTCGATTTAGAAGGAGAAGTGATATTACCCAAATCATTTCATAGCGACGAAATTTCTGTGTTAATTCGTCAGTGTGATGGAGCGAGGGATGCAGTAAAGAAGGAATAGTGCATCGGAAAGGAGATACTCCTATCCCAAAAGAAAATCCTGTCGTTTCCATTGAAACGTTACTCGATTTAGAAGAGATCTCATAGAACCCATAGTATTTCATAGCGACACAATTTCTGTGTTACTTCGCCAATGTGAGGGAGCGAGGCATGCTGAAAAGTAGGAATAGTGCATCGGGAAGGAGATAGTCGTATCCCAAAAGAGAATCCTGTCGTTTCTATAGAAACGTTACTCGATTTAGAAGGAGAAGTCATATAACCCATAGTATTTCATAGCGACGAAATTTCTGTGTTAATTCGTCATTGTGATCGAGCGAGGGATGCAATAAAGAAGGAATAGTGCATCGGAAAGAAGATAGTCGTATCCCAAAGGAAAATCCTGTCGTATCCATAGAAACGTTACTCGATTTAGAAGAAGAGTTCATAGAACCCATAGTATTTCATAGCGACGCCATTTCTGTTTTAATTCGTCAATGTGATGGAGCGAGGGATGCGGTAAAGAAGGAATAGTGCATCGGAATGGAGATACTTGTATCCCAAAAGGATGTCCTGTCGTTTTCATAGAAACGTTACTCGATTTAGATGGAAATGTCATAGAACTAACAGAATATAAGAGCGACGCAATTTCTGTGTTAATTCGTCAATGTGATGGAGCGACGGATGCAGTAAAGTAGGAATAGTGCATAGGAAAGGAGATACTCGTATCCCAAAAGAAAATCTTGTCGTTTCCATGGAAACGTAACTCGATTTAGAAGGGGATGTCATAGAGCTCATAGTAAATCATAGCGACGCAATTTCTGTGTTAACTGGTCAATTTGAGGGAGCGAGGGATGCTGTAAAAATAGGAATAGTGCATCGGAAAGGAGATAGTCGAATCCCAAAAGGAAATCCTGTCGTTTCCACAGAAACGTTACTCGTTTTAGAAGGAGATGTCATAGAACCCATAGTATTTCATAGCGACGCAATTTCTGTGATTATTCGTGAGTGAGAAGGAGCGAGGGATGCAGTTAAGAAGGTATTGTGCGTCGGAAAGGAGAATACGAGCTAGGTACTAGGAATAACAGAGGAGAAAGACTAACGGAGTTTGCAATAAATTTTTAGGTGCTAATAGCGAATATTGTCTTCAAAACTCACAAGAGGAGGAGGCATACGTGTAATAGGCCAGAAATAGACGGCGAATCCAGCTGAATTACATTTTTGTATGGCATAAGTTCCGAAATCAGATACTGAATTGTAGGGCTTACCCAGGAGCAGATATAGATTCAAACCGCTATTTGGTATTCATGGAGAGTTGGCTGAAGATCAAGAAACCATTTAGAAAGGTTCAGTGCGCAAGATACGGAAGTACTAAGGAATGAAAAGATAGGCTTTGAGTTCTCTGAAGCTATAGATACTGCGAAAAATATATTAGTCAATAGGCAGTTCAGATGAAGAGAAATGGCAGTTCGAAAGAAAAACGTAAATACACGAAAGGTAACTGCGAAAAAACCATGTCTAACAGGAAATACTTCAGCTGGCCGACGAAAGAAGGAACTACAAAAATGTTCAGGCATGTTCAGGAATATAGAAGGGCAAAACACTTAGGAACTAAATGGGATATCCAGGAAAGCAAAGGCGAAATGACTACATGAAAAATGTGAAGCAATCGGACAATAAATTACTGTCGAAAGGACTGACTCAGCATGTAGAAAAGTAAAACGAAGGCGTTAACATTAAGAGTGCAATGGAAATTCCTCTACTAAATGAATACGGGAGAAAGGATGCGTGGAAAGAGTACATTGAAGTCCTCTGTGAGGGGGAGGACTTGCCTGATGACATCATGGAAAAAGTAAGTAACGAAAGTCGACAGGGAAGAGCATGGAGAAGCAGCATTAGAGTAAGAATTTAAGAGAGTTTTCGATGAGTTGCGGTCACATAATGGAGAGGGGATGGATAACATTCAGTTAGAATTTCTAAAATTATTCGGGGGTGTGGCAACAAAACGACTAGTCACGTTGGTGTGTAGAATAAATGAGACTAGTGACTTGCAGTGTGACTTCCGGAAAAATATCTGTCGGCAGAAATGGATGGGTTTGAGTGACTTACAGCGATGGACTAGTGGGTTTGTTTAGGGGAGCTGGTGGGACTCTGAGGTGAGTTGCATGTTAACAAAAGCCCGAGTACGTTCGCATGACACAATTTTTGGGAAAGTTTTTTAAAGGCACTGAAAAAGGTAAATTGAGGGAGCTGATAACGTGCTTTTCAGTCAGAGTCCTTTAAATAAACAGGAACTTATTCGAATTTTTTGTACTCCCATAGGAGCATTGTTCCACCGGTTGACAGATCCTTGGAATACTCGTAGAAACGGGGTTAGTCTACAGAACGTTCCATGGTCACTCATTGTACAGTGTCATGCGAGTGAGGAATCCTAGAGCAAGCGTTTATCTAACTCCACGCGAGCATGAAGAAAGTCCTGAAAATGAGTAATTTTGCACGGATATGGATACATGATGTTTCGCAGAATTTTATGCACTGGTCTCACAGGCATGTCCAAAGTTCGGGTAATTCCCCGTGCACTCCATGTTTACACACCTCTGCTCGAGCCCCCTGGCAATGCAGAATATTTCATCAGGAATATCGTTATCATTTACTCCAGACCCTTGGCAGACATCGGACCAACAATCTTTTCCATACCCCTGAGCGTCCAGAACTTCTGCAGAGCTGCTGGCGCACAGTCACCGTTCTTGTAAAAGACCTTTACAATCAGCTTGTGATCCTGTATTGAGATAGTTACTCTGAGTATCTCAGACGCAAACTGAAAAACAGTCGTTTACCATGTGTCTTGTATTTTGCATATTTTCCCCCTTACTGCGACATCTGATGGCAAACCTGTCGTATTTCTGTTCCTGTAGCGTTTCCGCCTTTTTCGATAAAAATCCGTTCAAGTTATAAACAGTTCTGAGAAGTGGTTAGCTGTTTTGAAACTGGAACTAAAATTTTTATAACCCTATGACTCGATAACGTTATTTTCCTTTCTAACACCATAATTGTAATGAACACCCGCAATCGAGTTAAACAGATTACGAAAATCAATTTTGAGTTATCATTAGTAGGGTCCTGATTTAAAGGTCTTATCCTTATACACCCCATTATGATCTGAGCAATTGTCGTGTTGTTACCAGGAGGTCGAGCGGAGAGCGAGATTGAGTGATCCTGCAGACCGCCAAGGCGCTAACGAAACGTCATTAAATTAAAATCATTTATCGGCGGGAATTTTGCAGTCACTCAGTCTTCTTCCCTGTGCTGTCTATCAGCGAACGCGCCGAGTCCGCGCTGCTTGAAAGCGCGAGAGGTAGCGCGTCAGTGCCAGGCAAGGAGGAACTTGCCGAACACAGGTGCCGTGTTCCCCGTTGTTAGCGCTGCGGCTACGTCGCAGGAGACTGCGTCCCCGCAGCCCGGCGTGGCCGTGGACGTCCTTCAGAGCCTCAGCGTCCTCGACGAGTGGAGCCGCACCGAGGCTCGGTCCCAGGAATCTGCTCGTGCCTGTTGTCGGTTGTCGAGGTGGTGTTTAGGCAGGAGACTCAGCAGCAACACACAGCCGGTAAGGCTGTACTTGTACTGCCCCAGTAACGGTGACACGGGCGCCCAGCCTAAGCTGAACAGCTCGGAGAGAGGTAGATCGGCTCTTCATCGACGAAAGACAGGCTCCCCCCCACCATTCCCAGTCAGCTACTGTTGTGGTCGGCAGGAAAGCGGATCGTGTATCAGAAGCCCCTGTGAGGCAGGACGGCTGTAGATTTGCAGCAGTGGACTCCAAGTTGCCGGAAGCTTGTAGATGGTAGTTGAATTCACCATAGTATCCTGTAAATTGGGGATGAAGTGGAACTATCACCCTCCCCCTCCCCCTCGCGCATACTTGTGACTGAGATGACTGAATATCCTCTCTTTCCAAGCCTGTAAGCGCTCTCGTCTGCTCTAGTGTTTAACTTCAGGGTTTCAGAGAGTTCCTTTATGTGAACTTTGCATCGCTAAAGGTATTCTTATGACAGTCTGATGAAATGCGCTCGTAGATTGTTTGTACTTTTGGCCTCCAACGTTGACATTCAGTTACAACACCGTTACGAAGCCGGTAGCAGTTGCGGCCCAGTTAGCCGTCTCTGTCGGTTCTTAACAAAATATTATCCGTGCACTACTTACTGTTCCACTGAGCAACATACCTAAAAACGCTTAAATCTTTCTTAAAGGTCTCAAAGGAAGCTAAATTGGACTTACACAGAAAAAGTGGAGACTAAAAGGACTTGTTGCTACAAAACATGATTTTTAAATAGAATTTCTGATACAATACTATGGAAAAAATTCGCAAAAGAGCTTCTGTAAAGTTTGGGAGGTAGGATACGAGGTGCTGGCAGAAGTAAAGCTGTGAGGACGGGGCGAGAAACGTGCTTGGGTAGCTCAGTTGGTAGAGCACTTGCCCGCGAAAGGCAAAGGTCCCGAGTTCGAGTCTCGGTCCAGCACACAGTTTTAATCTGCCAGGAAGTTTCATACGGAGCTGCTGATTCATGATAACGCACGTCCCCACATCGTAAATGTCGTAATGTACAAGTCACGCCAATGTAAGTGGGTGCCACTTGAACACCCGGCCTGTAGTACTGATCTCATCCCGATGGATTATCACGCCAGCGCTCTCTTAAAATAAGACCTTGGCAAACCAGCTGTACCTGTCGGAGGATGTGTATCAGGTAGTTACGGACTTCGTCAACCAGCAGACTTGTTGTTTTAGCTAACAGTTATCTCCAACCTGAGGCTTCGGTGGAATGATTTCCTGAATGCCCACGGCGATTTTTCCTGATCGGCATACCGATTCTGGACTCTACGGCTTTTAAGCAGAAACTTTCTAATCGTTCTTTATAAAATTAGATTACTGACAGGCATATGTGATTAAGCTTAAGTTGACATTTTATATGATTACGATCTTGTTTTTTGAGTTACTGTCATCTTCTTAGTAATTGTTTGTTTAGGTAATCCGTTCTAAAAAGACATTTTCTTCAGTACCAAGCTCCACAGCTCAGATTACGCGCTCCACTAGTAAGTAGAGCAAAAACAGACTGAACCATTAAATTCTCCTATGGCAAATCTTAAAGCGGACAGCTTTCGTCTAGACTTTAGTGAGGATTTATTGTCATCTAATCTGCCATGGGTCGTTCTAAGGAACACAATATTTTACGACCTTCCTGCAATATACAAGGAAAGTCGACACTGCAAAAATTATTTGTAACAGATGTATGAAAAGGCTATTGCAGGTATTAAAACAGACAGTTATGACCACTGCAATTGGCATTCAGTCGACGGGACTACAGACGTCTATGGCAGACCTATCTCAGCCTCCGAAAATGTACTGAGAGACAGCTGTAAAGTTTCATACTACACAGCTTAGAAGTGTGGTTCATTGTGTACTGCAATTCCAAAATGTTGTATGATTGTAGCGTTAGGCCACGAACTGTGGTCATACTCAGGTACGCATAGCAAGTCTGTGTTTTGTGTGACTGACATATCATAGGATTTTTTCCCGTAAAAGGCGTCCCATTACTATATTACCAAAAGAGAAGATAGTTGTAGCACCGGTAAATATCTCAACTGCTTGTGAATTTTTCCGAGTTTCGACATAGGGAATAATTAGTAGCTCATTTGCCACAAAGAACTAGAACGGCTGTGTCAAAAATATAATGACCGTTTCCATTTTAATATTGGAGTCCATTACACTTTTAATTGAAGGAGTCCAAAAGCGCCAAAACAAGTCATACAAAACCAAATAATGCGGGCGCTTGTCATCACCAATATTCGCTGCTTAGCATCGGTCCCAGGGCAGGCTCACAACAATGAGAAAATCGCGCGACGTGACTCTGCCGTTGCTTAGCAACTGTCTGCTTTGAGAGCTCAAGTCATCCGGGCGTGTGTCGCAGTTCTTCGAGAGGAATACAGTGATTAAAGAGTTTGCTGCCGTTCTTAGCACTTAGAAGTTAAATAAGGTTTTGAAAGAAGGTTAACTGTTGAAGAGAAGCAGACTTGTGACGAAAAACAATGGACGTAAGTGACCAATCCATATGCAGCCATCGTAACAAGTCCACGCTGAGGTCTGACACTGTAGGCAACAATTTCAAAAGCTGCTACTGCTGAATGCTGCGTGTCCTAATGAAAGTAAGATACAGCGTGAATCCGAGCATCGCCAAAACCACTTTCAAAGTTTATATGCGTATTTCCTTAGTATTTTAGCTTGGGAGTCTCCTGTGAATCGTGCATCGCTCTGCTTCGACAGATATGCTCCGCAAACCGCTTTATGGTGTGTGGCACAGAGTGTTTCAGCACTTCTGCCTTCCCTTTTGTATTCGCACGTGGAACAGGGAAGGCCTCCTGTAAACAAACCATCGTAACGACTCCAATTGTTCTGATTTCCCAGTATTTAGCATTTCGTGAGAATATGTTGCCCGTCGTTCTACGACATGTACGCTCGTGGAATTTCTGCAGTACCATCTTCGTGATGTACATCTTGCGGTGTCTGCGACTAGAGTATGTATTTTGAGCACACCCTAACGTTCTCGCGCCTACTCAAGAATCCTTCGACGAAACGTACCGACCTTAGTTGAATCTTCTCACTCATATTAGTCAAGCCAGACAAAAGCTCAAGAGTGATCAGCAATTCTTAAAAATCGGTCTAACAAAATTTTTGTAAGCCACTTCTCTCGTGAGTGAATTACAGTAATCCTGGCCTGCAATTATGTGCATGTGCCCGACGACCCCTCTTGAATACGGGTATGCCTTGCACTTCTTTTCCAATCGCTTGATGCGAGTAATCGGTGTTGAATGTCGCACTGTCTCACGCATCAACAATGTGTTTCTTCTGATGAACGATTTCTGTTGATTTCCTGTTTCGTGTCCGCTTGTTTCAAAACTAGCTCTTCGGCATTTGTGCTATGATTCAAAGGAGCAATAATTGTAACGCTTCGTGGCGTAATATTTTCGGACAGTCAAATACAGCAATTCGACCTTCTCTTTATTGTCTTCTGTTTCTGGGCCAGTAGGGCTAACGCAGCAACTAATCAGAAAACTTTGATCGTTTAAGGGGACTTGAGATGAACTCACACATATTCAGTGGATCTACACTTACGATGCTCTCAGCTTGAGCCTCATGAGACTGACAAAACGAGCAGCGGATACGTCTCCGCTAAACCACGTGAAACTAGCGTAGATGCAGTGCAGTAATCGAGAGTGCACGCTGCTAAATTTTAACTCCAGCTCAGGTGTGTGCATGTTCCTACAAGCAGTAAATATACGTTCGAAGGAAACAGGTCTGTTGAACGGTTCATCTGCAACCCTCCGACCCTTCGCCATCTTAGATTAAATCTTCGGGATATATGCTATGCAAAAATGCAATAGTAAAACAAGCATGCCAATTAAATAACGTGTTTTGTCACTACGTACGAACCTATTTGTCTGATTACCATTAAGTCCTTTATGCTCAGTACACATGAAGGTGGAAGTGAATTAAAATATGTGGTTAGATACATCTGAAAAGAATTTTAGGAATAAAGAATTAAAAAATAATCCCAGATGCGGAATCATTTTCACTATTGCCTCTCATTATCGCAATTTACTGTTCCACTACTTAGAACCATTCATTATGTGGTACAGAGTTGAAGTGTTTCGTAGGACAGCGTTCATACTGAATGTCATTATCATCTTAGCATTAACATTACCATTGAAGTTTCTGGAAACATTCTATAGAAGTTTACATGTTCAGTAAAGTATGTATTACATAAGTTTTCTTAGGCATTAGAAGGTAAAGACACTGCACCGTGCATGTCGCCGTGGGTTGTACGTATTAATCTTCCTCCATTCCGCAGGATTATGCATCTAAGTACGAGATATAAGATGACAATTTAGATTTTAACAACTTGTTTGCATGTTCCTGAAACTACGATCTTCAGTATTCTTATTCGGATACAGCGATATATCAATCACAAGAACGGTGTAACGTGAATATAATTAGTTAAATGTTCTCAAGTCTGATGAGGATGTTCCTCACAAGATGTATTCTACAAAGTCACCGAATTTTCTGATTCTGCTGCGGCTGCACATTGGGCTGTGTTGTAACACTGGTAACTGTTTACAGTAAACGCAACTAGCAGTTAATCTGAGAATCTCAGGTGTCTGATCATGATATATTTACTATCGGACTATTTACTGAAATTTATGACTAATGCAATGAAAGAAACTGTTTAGCTTTGTTGGTCGTAGGAATAGTTCCCTACTTAAAAGACAACTCAGAAAGAGGGATGGATGTGGATGCTAACAATGGCCGATTTACTCCATGACGCTCTGTTTCACTCTTTACCCTTCATCTCTAAACAAAATAACGAAAGATTTTAGTAATCTCCAGGAAGGAAGGAAGATAATGAAAAGTTGATTACTAGGATCCCATTACCACCTGATTTCTAGAACTGCGTTGGACCTTCGGCCTATGCTGTGAAGACGTGGAAAGTTGGTTTTGACGTCTCGTCGACTTTAGGATTGGGCAAAGGTGTACTATTAAATAGATCATAAACTTTTCAGGTGAACCAATCCCGTTTCTTAAGTGGCTAGAGAAAATGAATTAAATTCCACGTGAGGTCGCTGAATGACGGTGTGAGAAATTTTAGACGTATGAAACTCCAGAGAGTTAACCACTCCGCCAACACTACAGCATGGCTACAACTTTACAAGAGAAATCGTTGTGTGTGTGTTGGAATTTGCGTGAGTTCAGTCCATTGTTCACGTCCAACGTCATTTCGCCGGCGATACAGCAAGAAGCCGCCTCTGCACCTGTAGATTTATTAGTGGTATACAAAATACTTGAATGTGGGTTGTATACCCACAGGGAAGGGCATTGGTCAGCAACGCACGTGCGATGCTAACGTAGAGCATATCCGAGACGCGTTCACACAGAGCTCTCTCAAGTCCACAAGAAGGCAAGGACAGGAATGTACAGTTCCTCAAACAACGGTGTGGGTGTTCTGAAACGACGTCTGAATATGAAGGGGGAGGGGGCAGGCTACAGAAGACTTCCCGGGGAGGCCACTCCGGTTAGGCTGAAAAACAGATTCCAGGTGCTATCTGCGGCTGACGATGTCCCTCAGTCAGATGCAGTCGCTTGCCCTATTTCAAAGGAAACCTCTCGGCCTGCAAGATCCGGGCACTCACAAAGGGTTGGATCATTGGTAGCTGGGAGGTCCAATGTCAGGCGCGTTATGGAGACCCTTAGGGATATGGCTGCCAAGGAAGGGAAGAAAGCCCATGTGCATACCCGGTGGGCCCAATCCAGATGTGGAACGGGTCCTTCCAGATGCCATGAAGAGCACAGGGTGGAGCCAACTGCAGGTGGCTATTACAAAGTACTGATATTCTAATCGTTATAGATACTTAAAGTTATGCTTGGGTGACATTTTTTGCGAAGAACCTAACGGTGTTCAGAAAGGATAGGCTAAATACAGCTGGCAGTCGCGTGTTTGTTGCTGTTAGAAGCAGTTTATCTTGTACCGAAATGGAAGTAGATAGTTCCTGTGAGTTAGTATGGATACATGTCATTCTTGACAACCGGATAAAATAATAACTTGATCGTTTTACTGACCTCCCAGCTGAAATAATACACTTGCTGAAAGGTTGAAACAAAACTTCAGTCTAATTTCAAACACGCACCCGACTCAAACAGTTATAGTTGGTGGTGACTTTAACTTGCCCTCGATATGTTGGTGAAAATACGTGTTTAAATCCGAAGGTACCCATGAAACATCATGCGAAATTGTGCTAAACACATACTGTGAAAATTATTTCAAGTAATTAGTTCACGAACCTATTAGAATCCTAAATGATTGTAAAAACACTGTTGATCTCTTAGGAGCAAATTATCCTGAGCGAGTAACGAGCATCAAAACGGATACAGCAATTAGTGAACACAGGGTTGTTGTAGCGAGAGTAAGTACCGTAACTCCTAAATCCACTAAAAATACTTCTATTCAAAAAACCAGATAAAAATTCGCTTCACTGTTTACTGAGAGACAATTTCCATTCCTCCTTCATTAACAATGTACCCAGATATAGCTGGAACTCAAACAGATAGTATCGAAAGCAACTGAAAGATTTATACCAAACAAATTAAAAAACGACTACACAAACCGTATCATAACACCGCTGGAGAATTGCCGATCTTTTACAAAAGCTCGAAATGTAGTGCGGATATCAACACGAAATGCTTTTATTAGTTACCATAAAGGACTTTTGTCTGGAAACCTGGTAGTAAATCCAAAGAGATTTTGCTCGTATGTTATATATCTAGCGAGAAGGCACAATCAGCGCTTTCTTGCGCGATAACAAAGGAAATAATATCGATGACAGTACTACCAATGCAGATTTGCTAAACAAAGCCCTCCCAAATTCCTTCAACAAAGAAGACGGATTAAATATTTCATAATTTGAATCAAGAACAGCTGCCAACAAGAATAATTTTGCATTAAATGCCCTCGGAGTAGTGAAGCAACTCAAATCATTAAAAAAAAACAATTTTTACGGTCCGGAATGTATGTGAATTGAGTTCCTATGAGAGTACGCTGATACAATAGCTTCACAATTAACAATATAAACAACAGCTCGCTCGTCGAAAGATCCGTACACAAGGACAGGAAAATTTCACAGGTCGCACTAATACTCAAGAAAGACAATAGGAGTAATCCACAAAATTACAGAACCATAGCATCAACGTCGATATGCAGTCGGATTTTGGAACATATATTGTGATCAAACTTTTACCTCGAAGATTTAAAAACCATCGTTCTTATGAAACAGAAGTAGCTGCATACTCAAAGATGTGTTGAGTGGAATCTGCAGAGGATTTAATATTGATTCCGTTTTTCTAGATTTCCAGAATGTAACTGGGTGACCTCTTTTGATGCTAGTCAATTGTCAGGATGAGCATTACTGCAAAGGGCATTTAATTCTAAAGCATTATGTCAGGGTGAAAAACACTAAATAAATTACTTTTCCTCTCTTAACAACACGTGGGCAGGGTGAGTTCTTCCTTGGCTCGGGTATGAGGTAGAATGAAACAGCATTTTACATAACATAACTTTTATTGAAGATTTGTACAATGGTTTCCTTACTGGATTGTTCTGGTTGGGAGAGTGGCAGCTGTGTCGTTTGCGAAGCCTCTGCTGCGTGGGCGGCGGCTTCTGATTACGCCTGGCGGTGTGTATCTCGTGTCACTGTTTCGCCCAGTTGACTGGAGACACGCATCGTGAGGAGGCCCCTTTAATTATTGAGAACGAAGTCGTGAATTGGATGGTGATACCTCGGATGTGGCGTCCCTGTGTTACTCTTCTCTATGCGGCCGCGTGTGTCAGTGTTGTGCGTCGGCCAGCGTCCCGGACTCGAAGAACAGACTCCAGCGTGCCAGTCCTCGGCTGTCAGATCTTCATCACCAGCTCACAGGTGACTGCTGATGTGAGGCCGTCTCCTTCCCATCCTCACGAGTCACCCGGGTACGTAAAAATCAGTCTTCACATACCTTCTGACTTCTGTCTTCAGGCGGCGAGGCTGCTGCTTGCTATCCCATTACAGCGGCGGATTTGGTGCTTCTGTGTACGATGTAGTCTCTTCCTGCATGATGGTCTTCAGCACCGACTGAACTGTACTGTAACTGCACTCGAACCAAAACTGAACAGCAAACTACTACTGTCGGGCCCACTGCGTCTTGCGTATTTATTCACTGGAGGTGAACGACTTCACGGTCATTGCCTCTTCTTGAACAGCTTCTCGAAGAATCTTCTTAACGTCGGTCATTGGCTCTGGGAATGTAGGCGAGGGCCTTTGATCACATGTGACAACTGAGAAACACGTGAGCCGGTCGGGCGATGCCCTGACGGCTGAATCTACAGCTTCCGCTTATATGGGGACGGCGATGGCTTCTCCTGAACGTGCCGACTTCACGGTCATTGCCTCTGCTGCACTGTCCGCTATTTGCCAGTGTGTAACTCTTCTAAACTAAACTAAGTTTTTCATTTATTATCTAATTTATACTTCACTTCACATTGATTTCACTAATTTATTTACCTATCTTAAGTACCACTAAACAAGAAGGCTTTTGACACCGTACTTCACAAGTGGCTTGTAGTCAAATAGCGTGCTTACTTGATATGGTGCCGGCCGAAGTGGCCGTGCGGTTAAAGGCGCTGCAGTCTGGAACCGCAAGACCGCTACGGTCGCAGGTTCGAATCCTGCCTCGGGCATGGATGTTTGTGATGTCCTTAGGTTAGTTAGGTTTAACTAGTTCTAAGTTCTAGGGGACTAATGACCTCAGCAGTTGAGTCCCATAGTGCTCAGAGCCATTTGAACTTGATATGGCCTCACTTATGCAAGTGGATACGTGATTTACTGTCAGAGAAGCCACAGTTCGTAGTAGACCGAGCGAGACTGTGCAGTGGTTAGCACACTGGACTCACATTCGGGAGGACAACAGTTCAAACTCGCATTCGGCCATCCATATTTAGATTTCCTGTAATTTCCCTCAATCGTTTGAGGCAAATGCCGGGATGATTCCTTTGAAATGGCACGGATGATTTCCTTCCCCATCCTTCCCTATATAGGGGGCAGCGTTTCACGGATATGATGAGGGATTTGGGATGGGCATGATTAAATCACAAGCGTTTGTCGTTGCGGCGGGACCTTATCGCGACATTTCAGTCACCAGTTTGCTCCTCCGAGTGCAAAAATATTTTGTTGACGCTAACATACATCGGGAGAAAATATCATGTTTATAAAATAAGGAAAATTAGAGTTCGCACGGAAAGGTATATTTGTTTGTTTTTCCTGCGCATTGCTCCAGAGTGGAATAACAGAGTATTATTGTAAAGGTGGTTCGATGAACCCTCTTCAAGGGATTTAAGTGTGATTTGCAGAGTATCGATGAAGATGTAGATGTAGATGTATACAACAAAATTTGAAAGTGAGGGTCCTAATTTAGACCCTCACCCTCTAACGGTCCACGACGTTATCCCTACAGCAGCAGGTCAGCTCGGAAATCATAAGACGCTGGAGCACCTATCTTTAGCGACTTCATTGGTCCTGGTTTTCTTACCTGGTAAGCGCTTTCAGATGCTCGAACACTGTTCTAAGGAGTTCCAGCCTCGGCTTTCAGAGACTGTGAGTGGCACATCCTTCAGTATGAGCATACTGAATGAGTGCTTGCATTCTGAATATCTCTTCTTGCTCGACAGAACCAGGCCTTTAGGATGTCGGTACTTCTCCCTCTATGTCATAATTAGAACGATGGATAAGTTTTGACAAGGAAATGTGGAAAAGCTCTGTTCTCTCTGTTTCCGGCCTAGACACCGAGAAGAGCACGTGGTTCCAGTGCTTGCTAAAATTAAACATGACGTCAGTTCGAGACTGATCAAGAGAATTAACCATCGAGCGAGCTTAGCTTTGGTGAGGGAGAGAGTACGTGACATAGGTGACCGACGTGATGTGACATCAAGAGTTTTCTGTCTCTACACTATTTTATACCAAACCTTCTAACCAGACAAGTCTTGGATCGAGTTGATGGCATCTTTTGGTCAATAGCGGAGTACACAAGGAAGAAATCGCGTCCTGCCAACTAGCCAAGTTTGAACGTCTTAATAACAAGGCGCAGCCGAACGAGGACGCTCGCACGGTAGTCAGCCTGAGTGAGAAGGGATTCGACGCAACCACATTGAATGTGCTCGACAAGGGTCTTAATTTCTGAGTACCCCCATAAATGTTCCTGCGGCGGCCTTCGTTAGTGCAATGGAGCAGGTGGCCCTGAAATTTACTGGCAATGATGCTGAAGAAGTGCGAGGGGAGATTCGCAGAGCGCTCACGAAACCTCTCTGGAGATGGGATGTTTTCCCTTAAACAACTCAGGGAAGATGATAGCGTTGTGGTGTTACAAGCAGATGAAGGGAAATGCTACCCTCGTCCTACAGAAGGCAGATTATGACAGTGAGGTGGGACAACTTCTGGACGACCCAGTATAAATACCAGTGGACAGCGACTTCACAAGACAATGTGGATAAGAAGATCTGGGCTCTTCTAAAGGAAATCGGCCTTCCAGAAAAGATCGTTAAGCAGCTAAGAGCAAAAGCACCAGTGACGTCAACACCTTACGGTCTGCCTAAGGTGCAAAAAGCAGGCGTTCCTCCACGTCCAGTAGTCAGCAATACGGACGCAGCAACCTACCTCACTGCTCAACACCTACAGAAGATTCACTCCCCATAAGTGGGAAAGTGTGCCCGTCACATTCGTAACTCAGAGGATTTCCTATAACGCCTGAGGCAGTTACAGGTGAAGGTATCTGACATCACGGTCAGTGTCGACACGGTGCCCCTGTTTACCCCCGTAGCACTGAATGATCCACTTAATCTGATAGGGAAAAGTTCAACGGTTCTCTACTTGACTTATTGAGACACATATTTACCTCGACGTGTCTCCTACAAGGGGTTCAATTGTACGTGCAAATGAAAGGGGTGGTAATGGGTAGCCTTCTCTCACCGATGATGGCCAATCTCCTTATGGGGAGATTTGAAGATGAGGCACTTACATCGGCCCCAGATCAACTGCAATGCTTTTTTAGGTACTTGGAAGACGCCTTTCTTACATGGCATCACGGGAGGGAAAATCTCCACGTTTTCTTGGACCTCCTAAACTCACGCCATCCTAACATTAAATTTATCATGGAACCGGAGATGGATGGGCTATCCCATTCCTAGGTGTACTTGTCAAGAGGAAGGCAGGTGGTATCTTCAGTCACAGTGCGTAGGCCTACCCGAAACACACTCCGACTTGTAACTGCACGCCAGCAGTTACCACTATCCGACATAGAAAAATAGTTTACTCAGAACTGGTTGAACAGACACGAATAATTTGGCGACGCTGATAGAACACTTGTAATCTGTGTTCTACAAAAACCGATACTCTTCTAGATATGTTCAACAGGCACCGCGGTCTGTTTACCCATCAGTGGTTCGTTAAGAGGTTAAAGATGATATGAGAAAGTTGGATATTTGCCATACGTCGGGCCGATATCTGCAAAAATCAGTAGAATTCTCCTCGAACATAACATCAAGAGCGTGTTCCATCCACCCACCAAGCTTAAGGCTGTTCCAGGGAGTGTGAAGGTTTACCTGGGTCTGCGGAAACCAGGCTTTTACCACATACATTTTTCATGTGGGATGGAATATATCGGCCAGACGACTAGTACCGTTGCCATTGGTGCAAAGAACATCATAGGCACACTATACTGACACAGGAAACCAAGTCAGAGATTGTCGTGCATTGTTTAAAATTCACTCATTCTGTGAACTATAACGATGCCAAGATTGTAACACATACATCGAGATATTGGGGCAGGATTAATCTATTGAGATTAAGGTCACGGAGAGTATTATTAACCGCGACACCAGTTTCCAGTTGAGTTCTGCCTCGAATTCGGGACTCGTTCTCCTGAAGTCTCAAAGGGAACAACATGAATACCCCATGGGACACAAATATGAAGACGGTATTAGAGAAAACTGTTCGGTGCATGTAGCATAGGACGCACACGGAATGGTACCTCAGACAACAGATCAATACCTGAGGACGCTCTACCGGGTCTCGAGCGACAGTTTGAGCAACAACGGCCTGAAAACAACACTGCAGCCGCCCCTGGTGGGCACGGACCTCGCACGGAACGCCTGACACGGCACGCAACGGTTACAGAACGTCCTACCAAGATCACAGGTGACGACAACCGGAAGATAAAATGTCTAGCACGACTTGGACGTCGTTCAGAACTGCAACAGCGAGATTGACAACGGGTATTGACCACAGCGTTCGGAAGTGCCGCAGCCAGAGGAGAGCACTACAGTCGCTGCTATTGGTCGGTGCATGATGCGGGGCGGGCCTGGCACGACGTAGTCATAAATACCGGACTCGTTCCACACTGGAATCAGTATCAGGCAGCAACGGAAGAAGTCTGCGGGTTACGCAGTTGAAATATCGGTGCAAGAAAGCGGCGAACAACCGGCGGAAACCCGATAGTCTTGATTTCTTTTCTCTGCACATTATTTCCTACTCCAAAATTTTCTTTAGTTTTCAGTACTGCCTGCTCAGTGTACAGACTGAATAACATCGGGGATAAGCTACAACTCTGTCTCACCGCCTTCTCAGCCACTGCTTCCCATTCCCGCCCCTCGACTCTTATAACCGCCGTCTTGGCTTCTGTACAAGTTGTCAATAGCCTTCCACTCCCTTTATTTTACTCCTGTTGCATTGAAATTTTCCGAGAGAGTGTTCCAGTCAGCTTTCCTGTAAGTTTTTCATACCTCTACAAATATTATAGACATAGGTTTGTCTTTCCTTAAACTATCTTCTAAGAGTGGTCGTGGGGTCAGTATTGGGTTGCCTGTTATACCTTTCTAAGGAATCCTAACTAATCTTCCCAGAGGATGACATATTCAAGCATTTCCATTCTTCTGTAGAGAATTCGCGTTAGTATTTTGCAACCATGTGTAATTAAACTGATAGTTCGGTATTGTTCGCATCCGTCAGCACTTGCTTCAGCGCGTATGCACAAACACGTTCGACTTCCTGCTGGAATCTCGAAGTCGCCAGCGTGAAGGACATGGGAGGGGACTGCAGTTAGGTGGCGCCAGACAGGAATGTGGTACTGCTGGGGACTACGTGGGGTTTCCTATCGTGGGGTTTCCTACAAGGGTGCAGCAGGTAGCGAAGCTGTCCAGAGCAACCGGTTCCCTGACGAGGTGTTTGGGATTTGAGCCTCCCCCACTGGTTGTCTACCCCAGTCCCTCACCCTCAGTCGAGGCGTTGTCGCCGTTTCCCAGACTGTGTCGTCGTCGATCAGCATCAATAATTTCGAACTTGCTGATTCTGGAGTTTCGTCATATATGCCATACGAAACTAATTATTTGTATTTGGCGGATCTCATTCACAAAAGTGCGCTTTTAACGGTATTTTTAAAGTTCTAATACACAATCTGCTATATATTGAATTTTTATCTCAACATATCTGAAATTTTACTTGGTAAATTTCTCACATAAAATGGTCACTCGTACTGTGAAGCTTCCAGAATTTTTGGTGTGGAAGGCAGAATGAGGACTCAGACAGCTGGTTGCCCACTTTTTTGCCAGAGACTTTTAAACACGATCATATTTGCCTTTATTGTGCTCCAACAGGAGCATTTTTCAGCTGATTATTATGCAGTTCATTTTAGAAAGATGAAATTTCAACTAGAGTAACATTGGTGGAGTCATCTGTATTAAGCAACTAAAGTTTATCATCCGTAGACATCAAGAACAACACTCTAGTTATCGAGACTTTATGCGCCTCATCTAACCATAGGGAAGTATTATCTAATTTCTTTCAGACGAACACGCCCATTGTCGCGTAAATCTTTATCTAATTGTTAACTGTAAACCGGGCGTTGCCCGGATATTTATTCATCCCAGTTTTATGTCAGTTTATCCACTCTTCCCTCATCTCTCTTGTCCATTTAGTCCAATCTCGTCTCTCTATCCACCTCCTCCTTCCGCCCAACCGTCTCTCTTCCAGTCAGTTTCTCCGCCTTTTTTTTCCTACAGAATGGTGCCCCTCCACGCCCACACTGACGTGATGACCAACCAAAAAGTTCTACTGCCACCACCACATAACATGTTAGTTTTAGAATCAGGAGTCACAGGATGCGGGCTCTGATGTTGTCCGTGCTTCTGGGTAGGATTACTTACTCACTGACATGGTCCATCAGGAGACAGAAAGTGAACGAAAGCGATCGAAGGGTAACGGTTTGTAAGGGCAGAGGGGAAGAAAGTGCCAAGGCAAGCACCAAGAGAAAAAAAATCCCCTGCCACAGTAGGACTGGTAGTAAGGGTAGTAGCGGCTTGATAGCTGCGACAGTGCATGCAAGGTGAGGTTATGTTAGTGCGAGGTATCGTGCATTGTTACCCTCGTCGTTGCGGGTGCTCGTTGCAGGGCGCGCTGCAGCCGCTGCGTCCCTGTAATAGTTCGAGGTCGTCACACATTAGTTGGCGATCGGCCATAGATCAGATCACAGTGTAGGGTGAGTGTGTATGGCTGGTTTGCGTGTTGTGTACTGTACGGCTTCCCTGCGATTGCCTGTTTTTCGGCGGGTTGCCAGTAGTAGCTATGTTGCAGGGGCTCGCCAGTACTGTTGTGTTAGCGTGCTACGTACCATAGATGTTTAGTTCCCTTCTAATAGTGTCTTTGGTCTATTATGTTTCCATCTATGGTTGTGGTCTTGGTTCCCCAGATAAAGAATAAACGGGTTACGCGAGTGTCTCGTGTTTCTGTAAAGTCGTATGGAGAGTTTTTGGAATACCTGCAAGACGGTATCTAGCCGATATTCCCGGTGAAGATCCGCGGCTCGTGTGTAACGCCGTGCATTGCTTATGATTCTGAGTACTTTGTTTTGTATGAGCTGCAGACGGCGCAGGCGTGTGGGCGGAGCGTATCCCCATATGGGAGCAGCATACGTCATCAGAGGTCTAATAAGTGTGATGTACATGGACCTGGACACCCTCCTATTCAGAGTGCTACGCCTGTTAAGCATAGGATAGTTTGGTCCTCGCGTTTGCTTTATTGGTCGCTCCCCCCCCCCCCCCCCCCACCCCCCCCAGAGTAGTTTCCGGTCCAGCTAGCCACCAAGGTATTTGACCTTCTCACGGAAACGTTTTGGGATTGCATGTAGTGTTATTGGGTTGCAGCGTTGATGTTTTCGCAGTAGTTTCGATCTTCTACTGAACAGAACGGCTTCGCACTTCTCGACGTTTATTCTAACACCCCATTTTACCAACCAAGGCTCTGCCTCTCTGAGAGCAGTTTGTAGTCGTGAGTTAATGTTGGACGGTTTCCAGTCTTGCTCGAGGATGGCAGTTTCATCTGCGTAGATTGCCACCATCGAGTTGCGTGTAGCTGGAAGGTCATTAATGTAGAGGTTAGACAGTATGGGCCTTAGGATGCTTCCTTGGGGTGCTCCAGCCTGGATACCATGTCATGTTTATTGTTGGCCCTGCACGTCGGTGTTGAAATTCCTGTCCGCGAGATATGAGCGTATGAGAAGTAAGAGCCCGTCGGGAACCCTCCGTCGCTGAGTCTGCGTGTGAGGCCGTTGTGCCACAGACGGTCAAAGGCCTTTTCGATGTCCAGGAACACTGCCCCAGTTGCTTTGTTTGTGTCGTATCCGTGTGTTATGTATTTGACGCGCAGGACCTTAAAGCCTCATACCCCAGAAGGAAGAAATATTAGTCGGCTGGTGCAACGGGTCATCCCACTTGATACTGACCAGGTGGTGAGGCTGTTGAGGATTAAATAAATTCTGTATTTGCGATTCATCTCTGTAATACTTATATGTTTGAGAGGAGACGAAAATAAAGCAGTAGATACGACATGTGATTGAGGGTGTTGGTTTGTTGCCTTCGCCAACGCGTTCTCTAGATTGAAAACGTCTGGTAGTGTGTTGTCGAACGACTAGCACGCTAGCACTTGCCAGTCACTACAGTGGTTGAACTGTGGCAGTGAGTTGAAGCAGCTCTAGATGATGTGTCCGTATCTCCCCTCTAGGCTCAGTTCAGCACGATGGACGACCGAATTAAAATCAATATCCCTGAGTGAGGAGGCAGTTGTGTGAATGTCACACTCTGTACACACCCAGATCACATGCAAATTTAAACGTGTATTCATGCTGCTCTTGCATATACACGCAATGAGTACAGATTCGTTATTGGTTAATCTTCCTAGTGTTACGATTTTAATGGCCACAAGGACACCTTTTCTGGGTGGTTGATTTACCATTAAAAGGATACACTAAAGCAGGAATTATGAAGGTGGCTCTAAACTCTGTAACCTCTAGATGAAAAGTGTTGGTTTTATCATTCGTGTTATGTGTTCTTAAGACTGTATCTTCTTATGTCAGAGGAACGCTTACCAATGGGCATTTAATTTCCCTTTTCTCGTAATACACTTGTCTCGTAATATACGTATACATGTATCAGTATTTCTGCAACATTTCCTCATAGAAAAATTAAAGACCAGGTTAAAACGACGAGTAGATGACCATATCTTCGGAGAAACATCACAACCACGAATTGAACAATGTTGGTTAAAGGAGTGAACTGTGAACCTCTTCAGTGGGCCCCGCCAGGCATTGACCTCAGTCGTTGTAAGGTACCAAACAGAAGGGCATAATGAGGGTGGTCGGACGAGTATGTGAACCCTTGTTATCCCGAATGTGACAAAACTGTTCTCTTCGTTCCTTTTCTTGAATAATGCTGACTTACAAGATCAACAGAAACACTCCAATTAATTAATTTATCATTCCGCACAAGTAGTTAGGTCTCGCTAATTGCTAATCATCTTGCTGTTGCAATTCTAATGGCCAGCGAGGTTGAGTTAGTAGTCGCGATTGCGTCAGATGAGCTAGGTACAATGAGTCCGTGTCTCAGCTTACGTACAATGCGTTACTGCCGATTTTTCTTCAGTTTAGAAACCATTAATGGATCGCACGGAGTAAAGCATTTAATTCCCTGTTTCAAAGAATGCCTGTGAGAGTACGACATTGGGACATTACACGTGTCGACTCATTTTTCTAGCTGTCTACACAAAAGGCGCACGAGTTTTGTAAATTAGTGAGCTGTGGGGTGAGTCAAAACGATCTGCAGAAGCGATGTGTTCCTGGCGTGTGGCATTAGCTAGCAACAGGTGGCTGCCAGGAGCCACTGTGCTGTTTCAAGGGTCCGCAGTGGCGATTTCCTCTGCAGGCAGGGGCGGTTCTAGAAGTTGGTCGAGGGGGGGAGGCTAATTGGGGGAGGGGCGGGTATTGGGGGAGTGGAATATCACCTAACAAAAGGAGAGTTGGGGTCCGCCGACAAATTGGTAACATTTGGTGTTGCTTAAAGTAGCTTTTGGTAACTGTTTTGGAGTTCAACGTAAAAGAAACTTATTTTCACATGGGAGATTTTATAAATTACATAAACCATGAAAAAGGTCGACTTACAACAAATAAATTTTCATTAATTTTCTGGATACAGAAGGTGACATGAATGTAGAAACGAACTAGACATGAATATAAAAAAAATCTGTAACAAAATTCACTGTATATTTCCGTCTTCTGCCCAATTTTTCATGCTCATTCGCCTCTGTTTCTTTTTACTGAACATATCAATGAGATTTTCGATGCCCATACCTCTTTCTTTATGGATATTTGCAAGAGCCAATCCATTTAGTCTCACCTGTCCCATTGTGTTACGCAAATAAGTCTTTATTCGTCTCAAAGTAGAGAAACTTCGTTCAGGAGTGCTTGTGGTGACAGGAATAGTCCCAAATATTTGGAGTGAAACATATACATTTGGGAAAAACTGCTTGTTACTGTTCTTTAATGCTTCAGTTACTGTTTCAGGTCTTTTACTTTCATCAACCCACTTTTTCTTCCATAGTTTCAGTTCTCCTTTCATTAAAAGCGAAGAACTATCCAAAAACCGTTAATATTTCTCGGATGCCTGGATCACTTCATCCTCACTGTATTTTAAACAGTATGCAGGAATAAGTCCTTCAAGTGGTAATATGGTGTGAAAATCTTGGGGAAATCTTGTTTCTAGCTCGGCAATAAAACTATCCACAACAGGTAAAAATACTGTTCGCCTGAAGTATTCCTCGGCGTTTGAAGCAGGAACGTTGTCTCTTTTGGTTTGTGTTGAAATAGTTCTTGGCATTGCTATTACACTTCCAATATCTTCTGCCAGTTTAACAGCGTCTTCAAAAATACTTCCGAATTCTATTTCCGAATCCGTCCTTATATTGTTGAACACCTCAAGCACAGCATTGACATGATTTAAGGCAGTTGTTAAATTCATTTTAGAACTTTTGAGCTGTTCGCTTAGTCTTAGAGTTAAAGAGAAACAATATGCTGCAGTTGCTAACGCTACTACGAAGTCTCCTCTTCGGAGAGCAGAACTAAACATACAAGCTTTACTAGCCGCTTCTGCGTTGGTTTCACGACTACTTGAAAGTTCTTCAAGCAAGGTCACGACCGGGACAAACAGCTCCTTGAAAGTAATAAGGGTATCGTGTCTTTCCACCCATCTTGTTGAACACATTGCCTTCACCTTGGTTTTCTTTGACTCTGTGAACGGTAGTCGTGATATAACCTCCTCCAGGGTACTTTTTCTGTTTGCAGGGGCCGACAAGAATGCTGAAACTGATCCTACAATTCCCATCATATTTCTAACTATTGGAGTATCACAAGACTTAGAAACGCACGAGTTCAAAGAGTGACTAAAACAGTGGGTATAAATAGCCAACGGTTGTTTACTTAAAATAAGAGCTTGAACTCCTTTAAATCTCCTAGCCATGTTTGAGCCGCCATCATAGCCCTGTCCACAAAGATATTGATAGCTCAGCCCCAGTGTCTTGAGTTCTTCATCGATGGCTTCTGCAATCGAAATGCCAGTAGCTGATTTAAGCTCAGTAAAACCCAGAAAGGCTTCTTTGGTAACAAAGGTCTCTATGTCATTGTACCTAACACAAAATGTCATCTGTTCCTTAGTGTTGACAGCAGTTGTTTCATCACATATGATGCTAAAAAATTTAGCCTTTTTCACATCCCTCGATATTGAGGAGCGAATGGCGTCACCAATGCAATTTATGACTTCGTTTTGGACTGTGTTACTTATCATAGAACTGTTTCGGCCACAGGTCCATACGAAAAGCCAAAAGACTCTGAAACACTCCATGTTTTCCCTGTAGAAGATCATCAGTTTTTTCTTCTTTTAGCTGAGGAATTAAACCATGATCACGATGTCCTCGTAAAGGTAGGTTATTTCTAGCACACAGGACTATAGTCTTTATAATAGGCCTCAAGCGTTTCCGGTTTTCTTCAATAACTGAAGATATCTTGGTATTGAGGACAATGGCAATACTCTTTTTACTTGATTCCATACACTTGGTGAACTCTATAGCCTTCTCCGTGGAAAATTTGTGATATTTTGTGTTTTCATGATGAAGAAGATCTTCCGTAGCCTTCTTGTATTTGACCAATGGTTCTTTTACCAGTGTTTTCAACGTCTATAAAAATAAATTAAAATTGTCTTAGGTAAAGAATTAAGTAAAGAAAAAATAGCGCAAACACCAAACCTTGCAAGTACTCTAAATGTTAGCAACATAGAAATTTTTGCTGAGAAAGCAAGCCTGATAACTATTTGAATAATTCTGTTTTTGTATCTGAAGTGTTTCCATTTAAAAACTACACCTCCAAGTTAGTTACGTCTTTTACCAAGCCAGTTAAAGGTTTCAGTTATTTAGAATAATCGAAAGCTGTAATAAGTACCTGGGAGCCGATTCCGGCGCCTGAAGGAGAAAACAGAACACATGCAGTACAAAATCCATCACGTAACATTTTACTGTATGAAAGCCAGTTGTATTGGCTCATCCATTTATGCTTAAATCTTCGATTTTGCTTCCCTTCTAATTGAGTAGGATAAGGAAAGTTAGCAGGAGGCTTCCAAGTATTCTTTAATAACTTAAGCTTCTCATCATCACGTAAGGCGCCTTTAACAGCTCTTCCTGTCATATGGGTCATAATATGTTTCAGTCCTTTCTCATCTTTCTTCCTGTGAATTAAATATGCATTAAATGTCAACATTACGTAAAAGTGGCTCAACACAAAGCTATACAGCGTTATTTACATATATAAAAACTTAAATTTATTATGACCACCAAAAAGTCACCATTAGTCTTCCAAAACATTAACATCATATCCCTCGGTCTTGCTCCTTCCCCCTACAAACATTCGTATGTACTCCCTCGATAAACAGTATTGAAATGGTCTTGTGTATTGACACGCTTAATGAAGGTACTAACTCCAGCAATTCCGTACAGTAATGACAAGGAAAAAAGACACAGAACAGTGAAGCAGTAAAGAGTAAGAAAGCAGACAACAAAGGCTTCTTCAGACAGTGTTTCAGCTACCTAATGTTACCAGCAGCCCAGAACAAGTGACTGCCATCACCTGACTTTTACCAATTCAGGACTGTCAAGATACAGTTTACACACTGTAACTCTTATTTGTTTGTGAAACTGGTCTGCGAACGGTATTTATGAGTCCAAAGATACATTAAAAACTATGTTTCTCTTAATTTAGTGGCCTTCGCCTGGAAGTTTTGTTTGAAATGTTCCTACAGAAAGGGTTCAAAATTTAGCACGAGATTAGCGATCTATGTCAGTGAAGGTCGTTGGTTGGTTCCGCCCTGTGCCATCAGTCGGTCGCAGTCAGATTAATAACAGCAAAACCAGGAAAGATTCCGCATCACATTATTTACTGAAGGCCTATAAGCTTTCTGCTAGTAGTCTGAAAAGCTTTTAGAAACTTGAGAAATGCTCTCACATGTTTATAGACTATTACTGAAAGTTGATAGATCTTGTTGAGAAAGAAAGACTTAAATAATTTGTACGGTGACAGAATAAATGAAGGTCAATTTAGACCTTACATAAGAGCTTTATATATCGTAACGGGAAGGTGAATATGACACCTAACTTAATTTGGTGGTAATGAGCAAATTTGCCTGTAAGTATGTAATGCAAAAGGGATGACACTCAATCGACGGTATTAACACACCGATCATGTGATGCATGTCTATGAGTAGAAGATGAGACAAGGAGCGAGGAACAACGTTTTGATTCGGAAGCAACTGTGAGGAGAGGAGAAGGCCACACCACAGGGGTACCACGGAAAGCACTTAGGGCGCGTCCCAAGGCGCGTCAACGACCGACCGACCAGGTGACGCAGACCCTATTGGTCGAAAAAAGCCGTTACACGGAGAATGAAAGAACCCAGGTGGGGAGACAGTTCGGCTACGAGAAAGACAAGGCGGAAATTTTCGAGGACTCTTCTCTGACCAGGCGTCAAGTGCAGAACGGGGAGCATAGCGCTCTGTACGACGCAGAGGACAAATTTGTGTGAACACTGCGTTCACAGCGGCTGACGTCCAGCTAGGAATTAGCTCCAACAGCGGAGAAACGAACCAGACAGTTAATTGTTCTTGAGAGAACTCAAAGGGCATTATAATATGCACGCTGCTCCAGCCATGCGCGTGTATATTGCCATATTCCAAGGCTAGGGATGAGTATTTAATTTCTCGCATAACGAGAAACATAGGGAAAAATTCAGCAACGGTTTAATAAGCTATTATAGGAATTTCAGAGGCAGAGAGCGGCAATGCATATGGTAGCTCATCACAGCAAAGGTAAATACCGCATGCAGAGGCGTAAACTTGTTGGTTCACCAGCTTGTGTCCACTGTAAACTCGAGCGACCCTGGGTAATCTTTTGCTCAATTGTCACAAAACTAACCATCCTCCGTAGACTTGATTTCCATCCTAAATAGAACCGAACTTTGAAACGGAATGGGATGATTTATCGTAGTACTAAGCAACATCATAACGTAATTGTAAGAATAATTTTGTAAAGAAAGTTCTAGTTAAAATTTTATATTGTTGTGTTTAGGATTAGTTAAATTTCAGAGGACAAGATGCATCATTTTCACAACTGCCTTTAACATTGGTACATTGTAAACTGTGTAAAAGCGTGTATATCTCTGAAAAGTTTGCAACATTAAACAAATGTCATTACAGCATACACAGTTGTGTCCTCAGTCATAGAATAAACAACCACCATCTCACATCTTACAAATTTTGTCGATATTATTAATACAAAAAATACGCATGGCCAGCTTTAGTAAAAAAAATACAACAATAAGGTGTTATTTTTCAGTACAAAATAATTAAATAATGCTGGTTTGTGCAGAAAATATTTTACCTCCTTATAGACGAATGGCATCTTCAAAAATTGACCTCACTTTTTATGTTTTCAAGCAGTCGTATTCTTATCATTAGTTATCGATTAAACATAATAGCGCTAATCCTACATAATTAAACTAATAACTACTAGTAAAAAATTTCAGTAACATGAAGGAAGTGTTATTTAAAATTAAGAAGATATGACTCTTACCAATTGTTTTGTGCTGTCGGAATTGTAGTCTCTACATGCACATGCCTGTGACGGTTTCAGTTCTATAGCGCAAGCTTCAGATTCCTTACGAGTTTCTGGCCCTATGCTCAGGTTTGCCAAAATAATCCGCTAGCTTGCGATTCATTGCAGCAATGTCTTCAAACGCTCACTCCAATCTCTAATACACTATTATTTCAGAAAAATGTTGACAGTTCGCGATGCATGATTCGGTCACACTACTCAGTTACACACTTCAGTAATATCAATAATCGTACTCTGGAAACAGGTGTTCGCTGACAGCACGAGGAAGCATTGGAAGGACCATTGACTGTTTTTAACAATCGATTGGTCAGTCGATTGTTTTTTCGAGCAGTCGGTTTCTTCACTCGGTTGCAGCCGTTATATGAATTTTACACTCAGTTTCCGGGTTTGAGTTATTTTATTTACTTTCTCTTTCGGACTTTACGGTTATCATATCAATTTTTGGTTGGTTTTTAAAATTTAGTATCGGAGGCTGCCCTTTACATTTATGTATATATAAATGAAACATCACCTTTTAACACGTTTCTGAAATATCTATGATCAATGTTGTAAAGATTGTTTTGGAACACCTTGTATTTTCCTTACTTCTTTATTGAGGTAATGAGAAGCCGCCAACAATCGGCGATCGTATACACCCCGACGTGGCCCCGCTCGCCAGACAAATGAATAATTATATATTATTTGCCTTCTACTGATTGAGCTGTATTAAAACAGCCTTAATTTACGTTCATATTCCTTACTACAAACGCGTACTATGTTTCAACATGAACGTCCCTATAATGCACTTTCACACATTCCTGTAACTATCGTGTGTAGTTTATGTCTATTGGTCGGTAGGTAGCGCGCACCCTCTGGCGTTGCCAGCACTACAACGCGTCTACAGAATGTATGTGCCCGGGAAAATAATACGATTGGACTCAGATGTCCGGCGGTTTTGAAGTTTTTGTCTGGGGTTAGTAATTTAAGTGTTGGTAGGCGTACCTGGCATATTTAGTTTTCATGATTATTGTAAGTGGTACATTAATATACATCCAGTGGATATTAATAAATAATAAGTCGCCATTATAAGTTAAATGATACTTATTGGTTTAGATAGTAAGCTGTTTGCCGCTCTCATTCTTTTGTTAAAATGTATTTGAAATACATTGCAACCCATATTGCTACATAATTATTTTAAAAAAGGATTGAATCTGTTGAAGTAATATATTCGCTGATTTCTGAACTCATTTTATCCAGTATAAAATGGTACTCCATTAAGGGGGGGGGCCGGCTATAGCCCCCTTAGCCCCCCCCCCCTTGCCATCGCCCCTGCCTGCGGGACTTTGTAACATTATGTGATTGCCTTATCATTTTAAATCATTCATTAATCGAGCAGTCGCTCGGCAACAGCCACAGTTAGCAAATAATGTTGCGAGAATGTAAAAGGTGAACGACCTGTGACGTAACTTGTTTATTGTCGAAGCGCCGTCAGAGATGCAGTGAGTTATTGACTTTGAAAACCGCGGCGCGAAAAACGGACCGAAGAAGAACACTTTTACACATTTCTTTTTGAGGCACGAGATATTCTCGATGAACAGTTACTCATTCTTCTCTTGTCTCCTGTAACTTGTGTCGGACGCGCATGTCTTGCCGCCGTATTATTATTGTTAAAAATAATATTGTTCTAGTGTAAAGTAAATGTGTAATACTAAAAGTGCCTAGCAGTAGATTTATTGTGCGACGTGTATGTGAAAACGTCAAAGGAATTGTTTTTATTACAAGAAGTGCCAGTCAAAACGGCATCCATGTTAAATCCTTCATTGCAGTGTAAGTTCGTCTATTAATTGCCATAAATTCAGTTAAATGGAACTTGTGTATGGACTATTCATTTAATATAGAATCTATGTCCCTCTTCTTCATGAAATTATTTAATTTTCTTTATGTTTCTGCCAAATAGAGAGTTCACAGTCACGAATTCTTTCGTCGAGTTCGGACGGAAGTTGCATGCGGCGAAATATTTCCTCCGCGCCATATTCTACTGGTAAATGCGTGATAAACTACGGTCCCTTAGGAAATTCATGTTTAGCTATCCAAAATAATTATATTTTGAATAGGCATTTGCTCTCCTCTGCAGTGCAACTTCCGACTGATCAGACGATCCAACAAGAAACAGCCGCACACGGTCGGCGTTCGCAAATATGTTTCCACCGCTGATTATAGCTATATGATACAGCACAAAAGTAGCATATTGTCATAATTAGCGACTACGAACGGGGACATTTATAACTGTATGTTTATGTATACGCATTACGTAAACATATCGTTATAATTGGCGCCAGAACAGGGACGCGAATTAAAAAAAAAAAAAAAAACTGAGAGGAATAAAAATATCTATAAGACACGCATTGTGGGTATATACATAAAGAATTGTAGCTAATCTTGTGCTTTTTATTTGTTACATGACATCAAACGCCATCCAATAATATTTCCATTGAGCGAAAGGAACGAGATATTCAGAGAAAATTACGGAAGAGAGAGTTTTTTTTTGGAACAGAATTTGTGCGAAAATCTAGTTGCAATGCCCAAGGCAGTCATCAACAACGTAAGTTAAAATTTCGTTAGCCGTAGCCAAGCTTCCTTAATTTCAGCCGACACTAATCAATTTGTGACGATCTTTAGTAGTTGCAGTAAAATTTGCTTTGAATTCAGTAGATTGCATTTAGTAGACTGGTAATTTCTTTAAGCAATGTTTAAATTACATTGTTGTGTATTGCATATCATTTGTTTTTAAATGTCCGTTGCCTGTTCACGGAGCTGACCAGCCTTAGTTTTCATTTATTTTGACCAGTGTGCAGCCATACTTTCTTTAGGGTCCTGAATAGTCTCTTGTTCTCGTGACGTGCAACTCCCGACAGTCCGGTATTGTGACGTAACAGTGACAACCGACTCGCAACCGATAAATTACATCTCTGTCGACAGCTGACGGCCGTAGCTCAAACGAACTTCATTGACTTACTGTTTGTAAATAAGTGAGCTATGGCAGACGATACAGTGTCATCACTAGATTCAAATGAACAGAATGAAACGAGTGAAGTGTCGCGTCGCTTACGGTCCCGCACGATAATTAGTAGGGCTGAGACACCAATTGAAACGATTGTTGAAAGTGAAGTGGGAAATCTTACGGACTTTGGTGCCTCACACCATAATGTTACCGGTACTGAACTAGACAATGCCAACATAGTTTCTGCCACTTGTAGTCGTAGCCATATACTGGTTACAAGGGAGGCAGGTGAAAGCAATTCAGGGGTAGTGACAGACGATGTATTCAAACAGCTACTGAGTCAAATAAGTCAAATGATGCAGGACGGAAATCGCCAATTGAAAGAGGAAAATCGCCAAATAGTGAATTCCATTAAAAATGATTTGAAAGACGAAAATAGACAAATGTTAGCCTCGCTTGAAGATAAACTTTCAACGGTAATTGAAGATAATCTTTCTACAGTAAGCCAAGAAATAAAAACTGTTAGAGAAAACGTAGCCAAAGAAGTAGCAAAGCAAGTTAAGGATGCTGTTTCTCAAATGCGAAGTGGAATAATTTTCGAACTGAATGACACTTTAGCTACCATGCAAAGCGAGACAGCTGACATCCGAAACGCAACCAAGAATCTTGACTCCACCGTAACCACGGTTAATCACAGATTAGACAGAGTAACTACGCAGGTAGAAAAACTAACCAAGGGAATGTCAAACTTGACTCTGGAAACGGAAACGAAAGTAAAGGAGAGGCTAGATAGTCATGACAGAGAATTTAGAGAAAAGTATGAGAACTGGATTGCTGGAAAGGACAAATTTGTCGAAGATAAAACTAACAAAGACCTAGTAGAGACTGTGAAAGCTACCACTATTGGTATCTTGTCAGCTCCTGGAAGCTCCGGAGATAAAGTAATGTCTGAACTCGGTAGCATTAGGCGTACCCTTCAGCAAGAATTACCAAATTGGAAGCAAGAGGTAACGGAACAGCTAAATAACCTGAAGGCACAAGTGAGTAGTAGTTCCCGAATACAGAGACCGAATTATCCTAACTCTTTAGCCTCAGAGGAAGAAGATGAATTATTTCGGCAATTCCGAATACGTGTTGTATCTAATGAACACACTTCACCACCACATATTCCAGTTAGTCAACGAAACCAAGAATCTGACTCAGTAGTAAAAATGATGAAGGAAGAAAGCATGATAAAGCATCGAGTTTTTCAAACCTTTAACCCGGAAAAACGAAATATCCACCCAATTGTTTTTCTTCGTGGATTCTCCGGCATTTTTCCTAATTCGTGGACTGATAGACAGCGTATCCAATTTGTTACCGGATATATAGGTGGCGAATCGGCAATATGGGGAACAGAAATTGTTGATAAGTGTCGAACATATGAGGAGTTTGAGCACTGTTTCCTCAGCAAATTTTGGAGCGAAGGTGTTCAGAAGCGCCTTCGTAAAGAAGTCTATAATGCAGAACAATTTGACCCCAGGAATAGTAGCCTGAGAAAGTACTTCGAAAAATATCTTGGCAAAATTAGGTATTGGGATAACCCTATCAATAGTAAAGATGTAATTATGATTCTCAAGTCTAAATTACCCTTTTCGATTCGTGAAAAGCTGATAGCCATATCAGATGATGATCCAGATACCTTTCTGTCGATATTAGATTCCCTAGACCTGATCTATGAGGACATAGGACATGAGAGCTAACAAACCGCGGAATACTCCGCACAATTCTTGGCCACAACATCACGACAGTAACGGCTATGAAAAGCCAGGGAACGGTTCAAAAAATAGTAATGATTGGCAAAACGGAAATAAAGGCAGTGGGTATCCGCACAAAAGGAATAGACATAATCAACACAACCGATTCAATCCCGTGTATAACACGACTGGTAACCAGTACGGCAATCAATCGTACAAGCAGAGGTTTTGAAACGGTTTCAGTCAAAAAGGTTGGCAACAGCAGAGCGGATCGCAATGGTATGCACCGTACTCGCGCAGCCAACACTCAGATTACGGGCAGCAACAAACAGCTGATAACGCCCACTCATACCAATACAACTCCGCGCCTAGTAAAAATCAAGCGCAGGGAATGTACAGAAACACACAGTTTAACGGCAAACCACTGTGTGAAGGTGGATTTCACAGTTACAATTCCGGAAATCATAATAGTAATAAAAATCATCAGACCCCGCGAAGGCATTACAATTCCCCTGTATTTTTCCCAAACGCTGAAGACAGTAACACGTATTGGACACCAGAACAAACGCAGCAACATTTTGACACGAGGTTTGTGCATAACAGTAATTTTGTTCCTCAGTGTTCTGACAATGTCAGATTGGTCGAACTTTCTAATGATGAAGGCCAATCAAAACCACACAAGCAGGAAAACTAAGTTCAGCATCTGAAAGCTCCCTAAGTGATGCTGTGAGACTGAATGGGGGCGACCACTTCGACGGGGAGACTAACCATGACGTACTTGTACTGAGATACAATGACGGGATTGACATGAGACAAGAATTATTACAAGATAAAGAGACGACTGACGGTGATGAACCGATAGATGACCAAGTGCAAGCTATGACAAAACTTCCTATTGCCGGAATCTTGACGACTGTAATCATAGATACAGATGCAAATATTAATGCTATGTCCTAATGTTTCTATAAGCAAATTAGTACATTAATTAAAATTCCAACATTACCCGTCCAAGGATGTTCAAGGTCAATTCAATTCCTAAGTGTAACAACACATGTGCTAGTTTAGACGCCAGAATAAGACAAGCTCGAACAGCGTTGACCACCCAAGCCAATTTACGCAAGAAGGCGTATGACAAACATAATAATAAGGTGTTAACTTATTAAGTAGGCGTAAAGGTCTTGCTAAAATCACACTTTAAGCCATCATTGCTCTTACACAAAAATCGAAAATGGCAAAGTCTTTTTGAGGGACATTACTAGATCCTTCGTATACCGCGTACAGGTTGTTATCTGATTTCTGATCCCGCAAATGGAAAAATAAAAGGGTTATACCATCACTCTGATCTTCAAAAAATATCATGCTACAGAATAAGTCAAAAGGAAAGCTTTATAATGGCAAGAGAAGGTTAGCCGCTAGTGACTAAGTGACAACTGATCTGACTTCGTTAAAAAAAAAATGCTTAGAATAAATTACACGACAGTGAGTCTATCTTGCTATACAGCAAACAATTTAAAATATGTTATCTTGAGCCATAATTTAAGTACAGACAAGCTGCTAAATAAAAAAAATTCTTGTTTAACAAGGAAAGTGATCAACTCCAAGAACTCTAGTTTTAAGATTTAGTTTTAAGGAGATAATATTTAAGAGAGAAAAATGAAATATAAAGCGAAGGATGTGCCTAACAAGTCGGCTTCTGCGATATGAAACGCTAAAGAAGTGAAAATAAAACATAGTATGTAAGAATTTTTTTTTAAGTTCAAGGAGCAATGATCCAGAAACGAAATTTATTTTCGTCAAGGACAAGGATCGCTTGACAATTATTGGTTCCTGATCCCACTAAAAAGGAAAACAAGTAACTAGTTTATAAGTGAGCTATGTCTAGATTAAGTTCCAATGTATATAGAAATCTGGAACAGGTTCATCTCTGCATTAAAACAACGTAATGTTTACAAAGCATGTGAGTTACTTGTAAGTACCAACATGACCACGAAAGCGCTATCCTTCAGCTAGATAAACAAAGTAGCATTAATTGTAATTGCAATACGCAGGACAGATACATTCAAAGCCATAAGTGACATAAATACCAAGTATAAGAGCGTAAGTGGCAAGGACAAAGCAATGATGACTTAAGGTCATATATAGAGGTCAATGCAGTGTAGCGCAAGCAGGGTTCAAGGCGAGATTAAAATGACAATGAAACAGCCGGCAAAACAACCCAACTAGTTCTTAATTGGAGCGCGTACGCAGACGTACGGCGCAAAGGGAAATTAATTTCTAAGTCATAAGGAACAAGAAGTTGTTTGCTAGATTTCTTCTTCTGTTGTTGTTGTTGTTGTTGTGGTCTTCAGTCCTGAACTGGTTTGATGCAGCTCTCCATGCTACTCTATCCTGTGCAAGCTTTTTCATCTCCCAGTACCTACTGCAACCTACATCCTTCTGAATCTCCTTAGTGTATTCATCTCTTGGTCTCCCTCTACGATTTTTACCCTCCACGCTGCCCTCCAATACTAAATTGGTGATCCCTTGATGCCTCAGAACATGTCCTACCAACCGATCCCTTCTTCTGGTCAAGTTGTGCCACAAACTTCTCTTCTCCCCAATCCTATTCAATACTTCCTCATTAGTTATGTGATCTACCCATCTAATCTTCAGCATTCTTCTGTAGCACCACATTTCGAAAGCTTCTATTCTCTTCTTGTCCAAACTATTTATCGTCCATGTTTCACTTCCATACATGGCTACACTCCATACGAATACTTTCAGAAATGACTTCCTGACACTTAAATCAATACTGGATGCTAACAAATTTCTCTTCTTCAGAAACGCTTTCCTTGCCATTGCCAGTCTACATTTTATATCCTCTCTACTTCGACCATCATCAGTTATTTTGCTCCCCAAATAGCAAAACTCCTTTACTACTTTAAGTGCCTCATTTCCTAATCTAATTCCCTCAGCATCACCCGACTTAATTAGACTACATTCCATCATCCTTGTTTTGCTTTTGTTGATGTTCATCTTATATCCTCCTTTCAAGACACTGTCCATTCCATTCAACTGCTCTTCCAAGTCCTTTGCCGTCTCTGACAGAATTACAATGTCATCGGCGAACCTCAAAGTTTTTATTTCTTCTCCCTGAATTTTAATACCTACTCCGAATTTTTCTTTTGTTTCCTTTACTGCTTGCTCAATATACAGATTGAACAACATCGGGGAGAGGCTACAACCCTGTCTTACTCCCTTCCCAACCACTGCTTCCCTTTCATGTCCCTCGACTCTTATAACTGCCATCTGGTTTCTGTACAAATTGTAAATAGCCTTTCGCTCCCTGTATTTTACCCCTGCCACCTTTAGAATTTGAAAGAGAGTATTCCAGTCAACATTGTCAAAAGCTTTCTCTAAGTCTACAAATGCTAGAAACGTAGGTTTGCCTTTCCTTAATCTTTCTTCTAAGATAAGTCGTAAGGTCAGTATTGCCTCACGTGTTCCAGTGTTTCTACGGAATCCAAACTGATCTTCCCCGAGGTTGGCTTCTACTAGTTTTTCCATTCGTCTGTAAAGAATTCGTGTTAGTATTTTGCAGCTGTGACTTATTAAGCTGATAGTTCGGTAATTTTCACATCTGTCAACACCTGCTTTCTTTGGGATTGGAATTATTATATTCTTCTTGAAGTCTGAGGGTATTTCGCCTGTTTCATACATCTTGCTCACCAGATGGTAGAGTTTTGTCAGGACTGGCTCTCCCACGGCCGTCAGTAGTTCCAATGGAATATTGTCTACTCCGGGGGCCTTGTTTCGACTCAGGTCTTTCAGTGCTCTGTCAAACTCTTCACGCAGTATCATATCTCCCATTTCATCTTCATCTACATCCTCTTCCATTTCCATAATATTGTCCTCAAGTACATCGCCCTTGTATAGACCCTCTATATACTCCTTCCACCTTTCTGCTTTCCCTTCTTTGCTTAGAACTGGGTTTCCATCTGAGCTCTTGATATTCATACAAGTCGTTCTCTTATCTCCAAGGGTCTCTTTAATTTTCCTGTAGGCGGTATCTATCTTACCCCTAGTGAGATAGGCCTCTACATCCTTACATTTGTCCTCTAGCCATCCCTGCTTAGCCATTTTGCACTTCCTGTCGATCTCATTTTTGAGACGTTTGTATTCGTTTTTGCCTGTTTCACTTACTGCATTTTTATATTTTCTCCTTTCATCAATTAAATTCAATATTTCTTCTGTTACCCAAGGATTTCTACTAGCCCTCGTCTTTTTACCTACTTGATCCTCTGCTGCCTTCACTACTTCATCCCTCAAAGCTACCCATTCTTCTTCTACTGTATTTATTTCCCCCATTCCTGTCAATTGCTCCCTTATGCTCTCCCTGAATCTCTGTACAATCTTTGGTTCTTTCAGTTTATCCAGGTCCCATCTCCTTAAAATCCCACCTTTTTGCAGTTTCTTCAGTTTTAATCTACAGGTCATAACCAATAGATTGTGGTCAGAGTCCACATCTGCCCCTGGAAATGTCTTACAATTTAAAACCTGGTTCCTAAATCTCTGTCTTACCATTATATAATCTAACTGATACCTTTTAGTATCTCCAGGGTTCTTCCATGTATACAACCTTCTTTCATGATTCTTAAACCAAGTGTTAGTTATGATTATGTTGTGCTCGGTGCAAAATTCTACCTGGCGGCTTCCTCTTTCATTTCTGTCCCCCAATCCTTATTCACCTACTATGTTTCCTTCTCTCCCTTTTCCTACACTCGAATTCCAGTCACCCATGACTATTAAATTTTCGTCTCCCTTCACAATCTGAATAATTTCTTTTATTTCATCATACATTTTTTCAATTTCTTCGTCATCTGCAGAGCTAGTTGGCATATAAACTTGTACTACTGTAGTAGGTGTGGGCTTCGTATCTATCTTGGCCACAATAATGCGTTCACTATGCTGTTTGTAGTAGCTTACCCGCATTCCTATTTTCCTATTCATTATTAAACCTACTCCTGCATTACCCCTATTTGATTTTGTGTTTATAACCCTGTAGTCACCTGACCAGAAGTCTTGTTCCTCCTGCCACCGAACTTCACTAATTCCCACTATATCTAACTTCAACCTATCCATTTCCCTTTTTAAATTTTCTAACCTACCTGCCCGATTAAGGGATCTGACATCCCACACTCCGATCCGTAGAACGCCAGTTTTCTATCTCCTGATAACGACATCCTCTTGAGTAGTCCCCGCCCGGAGATCCGAATGGGGGACTATTTTACCTCCGGAATATTTTATCCAGGAGGACGCCATCATCATGTAATCATACAGTAAAGCTGCATGCCCTCGGGAAAAATTACGGCTGTAGTTTCCCCTTGCTTTCAGCCGTTCGCAGTACCAGCACAGCAAGATCGTTTTGGTTATTGTTACAAGGCCAGATCAGTCAATCATCGAGACTGTTGCCCTTGCAACTACTGAAAAGGCTGCTGCCCCTCTTCAGGAACCACACGTTTGTCTGGCCTCTGTATCTCTGTATCGCCGAGGCACGCAAGCCTCCCCACCAACGGCAAGGTCCATAGTTCATGGAGGGGGAGGGGGTTTCTTCTTCTATGTACTATTATATCTATGTCTTTCTTCTGAATTTGTGTAAATACCCTAACCCGCCTAAACCCGTCCCGTAGACTTGACGTCACAGATTGAGATATGCGGTTGACGTGGAAGGCTGGTTTGGCATACGATTTTCAAAAGGAAACGCGTGAACGAAATCGGGGAAAGCTAGCTTTGAAATGTCTTTATTTTTCCTTTTAAAGTCAATCCGAGACGAAAACCGAGATCGCGATAAGGAATTTGAATATTTTCTTGAATGGTGTTCTGTTCGCATGTGAGAGGGCGATCAAATGTGGCTGATTGATCCTCACATCTAGTAAAAAGAGAATTTTTGTTGAAATGACAGTGATAACTTTAATGAATCTAACAAATAGAAAGAACGATTGAAATGAATTAAAATAATAATAATTGCTAACTGATCGGCGAAACTAATGTATTGTGACTGTGAACTAAAAGCATAATTAGTCTTAGAGAGAGATGATGAACACTGTAAAGCGAAATGTTAAAGATAGTTACCAACAAAGTAACAGAAATTGAAATGGACATGATAATCGAAGCTCTCAATTAGCAAGCTTCAAAGTGAGACAAACTATTTGATTATAAACTGTAAAAAAATTGTGTACATAGTAGTGTATACGTGAAGGCTTAAAATGCTGTGGAAGTCTGCCACAGACACGAAGCAATGCATCGTTGTTATAAGTAAGTGATAATTTCATTCACGATGAAGATGAAAAGTGTTAAACGTGCAGATAGGCCGACGGACAATGATAGTCCGGTTGTGTAACCGAAGGCGGTGATGTGATTACGTGCAGTGCATCGGAAACCAAGTGTGTTAACTGCTTTGCAAAGTGCGAGCGCTAGCCTACCTTAAAATCTTCGAAATCGGCTGGAAAATGTGGAGACAGGGATGGTTTCAATGGAGTCTCTGTCCCTGGTAATCCTCGTCCCTCCGCACCAGCTCAGCAAACCACAACACCATCGACGAAACGTGTTCACTGAACCGTGCGCGGAAAAGCCGAAGTACCGCGTGGAGGCTGGTGAGCGCCTCGAGTTGCGATTCAGCTCTAACAATCAGTCTGTGTCAACGTCCATCCACGCAACAAACGCGTTAAATTTAAAGTGATGTACTTGCACAGCACTCCCGCTGCAGTTCGACGAAACGGACTTTCCATGGAAACCGCTCCCAAAATAAAAGACTCTTATATGAGTTCACAACATATCACATACTATGCTAATGTTATATCCCGTGGATTAAATGTGAACAGCCAAACCACACGCGAATAGTGACAAAGTCAAATTCCTATGAATCCCAAGTCCTAAAATAGATTTAAGCTTAGTTTTTAGACTAATGGGTATTTATATTTTTTGTTACATGTAACGTGTGTACGTAACGTGCGAGTAAGACTCGCCCGCCAGAGCTGATGAAAAGTTTTCTACTCGGAGACCGCAAAGTAGCGATCCAACTTCTCAAGGCATAAGCTTCACCTGGAGAAGAATCAAATTTTAACTTACCTGTCAATACACAAACAATGAAAGCGTAACAATCATAACAATAGTGAGCAATGGAAAATGGACACGTGTGAGAAATTCCATGTATGAGAATTATATATGTATAAAAATGGACACGTGTGAGAAATTCCATGTCTAAGAAGTATATGTGTATAAAAATGGACACGTGTGAGAAATTCCCTTTCAGGAGCAAAGAGCGTATGAGCTCTGGACAATAACTTGAGGCCACAAGGATGGTTGCTATGAACTCTGTACAAAAAAAAAAAAAAAAAAAAAAAAAAAAAAAAAAAAAAAAAAAAAAAAAAAAAAAAAAAGACTGTAATGAGTATAATGTATAATCTCCATTGTAAACTTCGTAGATTTACTGTCTTAGTTTTTAAATTTTTTGTGTATCTTTACCTATGAATGAGAGATCACCATATTTGTGTAATCTTAATAACCAAATGACAGGAATACTGTGTTTGATCAGTGTAAATCTGTAAAGTACTCAATCCCATAATGTTAACGGCGACGTGTGAATCTTGGTAATCTCCTTGATTTCCAAGATTCCCGTGGAAGGCAATGTAACATTATGTGATTTCCTTATCATTTTAAATCATTCATTAATCGAGCAGTCGCTCGGCAACAGCCACAGTTAGCAAATAATGTTGCGAAAATGTAAAAAGTGAACGACCTGTGACGTAACTTGTTTATTGTCGAAGCGCCGTCAGAGATGCAGTGAGTTATGGACTTTGAAAACCGCGGCGCCAATAACGGACCGAAGAAGAACACTTTTACACATTTCTTTTTGAGGTACGAGATGTTCTCGATGAACAGTTACTCATTCTTCTCTTGTCTCCTGTAACTTGTGTCGGACGCGCATGTCTTGCCGCCGTATTATTATTGTTAAAAATAATATTGTTCTAGTGTAAAGTAAATGTGTAATGCTAAAAGTGCCTAGCAGTAGATTTATTGTGCGACGTGTATGTGAAAACGTCAAAGGAATTGTTTTTATTACGAGAAGTGCCAGTCAAAACGGCATCCATGTTAAATCCCTCATCGCAGTGTAAGTTCGTCTATTAATTGCCATAAATTCAGAGTTAAATGGAACTTGTGTATGGACTATTCATTTAATATAGAATCTATGTCTCACTTCTTCATGAAATTATTTAATTTTCTTTATGTTTCTGCCAAATAGAGAGTTCAGTCACGAATTCTTTCGTCGAGTTCGGACGGAAGTTGCATGCGGCGAAATATTTTCTCCGCGCCATATTCTACTGGTAAATGCGTGATAAACTACGGTCCCTTAGGAAATTCATGTTGAGCTATCCAAAATAATTATATTTTGAATAGGCATTTACTCTCCTCTGCAATGCAACTTCCGACTGATCAGACGATCCAACAAGAAACAGCCGCACACGGTCGGCGTTCGCAAATATGTTTCCACCGCTGATTATAGCTATATGATACAGCACAAAAGTAGCATATTGTTATAATTAGCGACTACGAACGGGGAAATTTATAACTGTATGTTCATGCATACACATTACGTAAACATATCGTTATAACTTCTTAGACAGTGCTATCCACGTCTCACAACGCACTCAACCTGTAAACTACCTGAAAGTAACATTCTACCGGCCCATATTCATTCAAGCAGTTCATCCAGCTTTGATCGCTCCTATGCAGTATGAGGCAGACATGTAGTGAATGGAGCTTACTTATTTATAAATATCACTTTTCTTCTAGTACTCACAGTGAGATTATTATTCACTTGTATTTAACTGCTAGTTAAAATATCCGGGCATGGTCAGCCAACTGTAAGGCAGCATTAGGTATTATGTTACGTGATATGATTAATGTTAGCAGGATAGGCCAACTGAAAGGTTACTGACATGGAACAGAACAACGTTGCATCTGTGAATATTGTTCCTTATAGGAATCACATGTGCAGTGCATATGTGTCTGTAGTCTGTTTAGCATGCAGTCCAGCATTAATATACTGAAGATCAAACAAAACAAAATACGCCAGTGATAGCGAATTTTAATCATACAAACTGAACACCTCGAAATGCCTGGCTATGTATTTATTCTAGTGTTGTGTTAGCCCACTCCTCCTCTACTTCTGTGTCCACTTTCTCTGTACCTATCTCCGTCCATCTTAGATTCCTACCCCCCCCCCCCCTTTTTCAACGCATCTCCTCCTTCCCCCTCCTACTCTTCACATTATTCACCCCCTCACTCTTTCCGTTTCCTCCCGCTTCTCTTTTCACCCATCTCCCACGCCCTCAATCTCATCCTCTCCGTTTGTCTGCCCTTCTCGTCCTCTAATTGTGTCGTGGTACTCCTTAACCCTCACTGTTTCTCCATCTCCTTTTCCTCCACCCTTCTCTCTCCGTGAGCAGTCCTCAGAATAGTTGGTGATTCATAGGCCCACAGAATTTTTTTTGAGATAATACATAAGTAACATGTGTACCAAGTTTGGTTGACATTGGATTTAGGAGCAGTTTTTACTTCCAGCTTGTGTCACACACTTTTCAAATATATTTAACATATTTCATACAAATTGGTACCCATATTTGACTTGTACCCCTAGTTAATTTCACCCCGCAGTTTCCTTTTCAAGAAGTTCAATGTTTTGACATCTTATCGTCTGAACAATGAGTCGTACTACGATATAATGTTCCACATTCATTCAACGGTATTTTGCGCACTGTCCGCAAAGTCTGTTGGGAGTAGAGTTGGTTCTATAGTAGCAATAAACTAAAACGTCATGCTCTTAACGCACGTCAGTGTATATGACGTCATATTTACAAACTATGTGCCGTACATTGGTATATTTCGCAAGTGCAGTCGGTGGTATGTGAATACTGTACGCGATATGTGTCACGAATAGAGTTTCTATCAAAAAAAGCCATAAATTGAAATGTAATTCTTGATGCAGCTGTTTTACTGCACTACATGAAAATGCAGTAAGGGATAAACATTGAAATTACGTATAGAATTTGTTCCAAGTGTTTAAGTGCTCTCACTCTTAAATGTTGAATGAATAAATCCCAGATATTTGTCAGTCGTGGGCTACGCTACTTTTTCACCTGCACCCCCACCTCTCTGATTGGTAGGTGGTTCTTACACACCACAGCGCTTCTTTCCAGACAGTGCGAAGTTTGAATCAAATCGATCCAGTGGTTTAGTAGTGGATGTGGAATATAGACAACGATACAATTATCCGTTTTTATAAAATATATGGATTAATTCGGCACACAAGGACAGGTTATTTCATTCTGTACCAAGGAAATGTACTGTATGTGGTCACTGGGTGCGCTGCTCGTCTAATTACACTGGGAACTTAAAATTAAATGTGATTCAATTACTTAGCTTCACAGCAACTAATGAGTGACTTCCGGACAGAAATGTTCATTAAATTACTGTCATATGGATAGCACACACACACACACACACACACACACACACACACGCACACACACACACACACACACGCACACATATCTGCATGCCCATAAGTGTGTGTACGTGTTTGTGTATGTGTCGGTTTCCTTGCACCGAAAAGTGTCTACTCTAAAATGCAAATGTCTAAACTTGACAACCAGCTCAGAACACTCGGAGTCACCTGGTGCCGAGTCATCAGATCGCCATGGAATACCGCAAGTGCTCACTCATTAACTACGATTTCATAGTTTCCTCCTTTGCTCCGCATGCGTCACCAACGGTTTAGAGGAAACCCCACTTCGTCAAAGCGTAACCACATCTCCATTAACCCGGCCATTCATCTTCGATCAAATCTGGCACGGTAGTTTAAATCATCAACTTTTTTCGTTTGGTCTTGAGGTAGCTGAGCGTTGTTGAGTGTACGTACATTCGTTCCTGCGTTGGCGTCACCCGAATGTCACGTCGAAGGAGCTGATACCTTCTGAATCAGCCTAGTGTGGTTCAGATCATTTCACAGGGATTGTTGATGGATCTTGTAGCGCTTCGTACATGGGAGAGCAGGTTTACCTCAGCTGCTTTCCTCCTTAGATATTTCGGAGGAATGTAAGATAGGACAGCGAATACGGAATGGAAGCAATAGGTTTGTGTAAACAAGTGATAACTGGTGAGCGAAGGAAACGGGACTAAAACCGCTGGGAAAGCTATTCACACTGGGTAGAGGGTAGTTTTAGTTTCTCTTTATTTGAACCGTAAAAGTTTACAAACAATGGGAAGACCGCGATGTGTATTTAGAAGTGAATACAGTGAATGATTATTTTTAGAGTAATTTAATTATCTGTCACAATCGCATTTATTCCTAATGAAGTAACCGATTTCGGCCGACATCGGCCTCCAGTGATACTAAAATATAGGCTGTGCTTCCGTTCCACGACTGCGGAAACCATGTTGTCAATGGTGGAACGTAACCACTCACTGTATTTTATGACCTGAGCGTTGCAAATATCAGCCGAAACAGGTTATTTTGTTAGATATAAATGTAATTGTGCAGATGATTATATTATTCTAATTCTAAAAACAAGTCCAGCTTGTATGGTAGACTGCATCCTCGTTCATATGAGTCGTCAATAAAGTGACTGAATTCATCGCGTGTGAAAGAAACGTCGGAAGCAGACTGAAGTTTATGCTGAAAATTTTGATAGACATGTGTTCCCAACTTGCAAGGGCACAATGCGACCCCATCGATTAAAGCAGCATGTGGACTTGCCTAGACGTTCGTCCGGTAAGCTCCTAAATTTCACCGCAAGAGAAACTGCATATTTCAATCACGTTTCTGCCAAGGCCTGGTTTCCCACCACACCAAAAGCCCTGAAAAAGTTTTACGTAGCCCAGCCACAGGTCAGCTCAGAGAGAACTGTGTGAGATCTGCCACTGATCGCCACGTGCACACATCTCTGGTCATTTAATTGCTTATACGAACTCACGGTAAGAAAGGAGTCCCAATACAAGCAACTTTTCAGCAGTATTCAGTTTCTGCTAGATGGGCTTCTACACACTTCCAGCTCATCGTTCCTTCCGTCATTTACAGCATCACTTACCACCTGCCGTCTTTCGGCTAACTTCCACACAGACATGTTTCACCGCCTGGTCGCCATATGATGGCTGTCTAAATGGAAACACACGAAGCACATCTCATAGTTACTTCCATATTCATATGTCCTACACGAAGCTCACTCGAACATATTAAATTTCACACGCTTCTTTCGTTAGAGACGACCTGAGGACCATGTTTAGCAAATTAAAATTTGCGTTACGCTTTCTTTCTTCTCTCCTGCTCTGCATTTTCTTAAATGTCTTTTTCGAACAGTTTTGTCTTAGAAATCTTGCCAACTTTCAGCTTCGCGTGAGTATGGTGTGTATAGACGTTTGGGTGGATTACGTAGAAGAGGTGTATGGTGTACAAGCTGATAACATTAGATTGAATTTGGAAGATGAAGGGGAAGAAAATGAAAAAAAACGAAGTCCTAACATATTGAAATGTGTTTTGGAGAAAGTGAAACAGGAGCTCCGGGTAAAGAAACCATGGGGCTCTAGCAAAATACCATCTGAGACACTGAAAATCTTAGGTGTAAATTCGATAGCCACATTGACTGTGGTAGTAAACAGAATTTTTGACATCGGAATGTAGTATCAAGATTTACTTAAGACTATTCTACTACATTTACCAGAAAAGTACTATACAAAAGAATACAAAGAATATAAGACAATTAGTTTTATCTGTCCAGTAACAAAGGCTATAACGAGAGTCATCCTACAGAGAATCGAAAGGAAAATTGGGGAAGATAACGGGGACAGCCAGGTATGGTTCAACAAGGGTAAAAGAACAAGAGGCGCCATAGGTTGTATGAGGATGATAAGATAAAGAATGACAGAAATGAACAAGGTGATGTACATTTGCATTGTCGACTGGAAGAAGACACGGCTGATATTTTTAAAAGAAGTGGAAGGTGGAAGAATGGAAGGTTAATATAGGAGACGTGTACAGAGCAAAAGGTGATAGTGTAGGCAATCTGGTGTCGGAACAGATGTGCACTGAAAGAGTTGTAAGGCAAAGATGCTCACTGTCACCGAAGCTATTCAACATATGTGGAGAAAAACTTTTACGTAGGGCCATAGCGGATACAAGAGGCATAGTAATTAGAAGAGAAAGGAGAATGACTATAAAATAAGCGGATGGACCAGCAGTGCTGGCGGAATGAAAAGAGAAGCTACAGAAAATGTTGAAGAGTATTGCAGGAAGGAGCTAAGGGTATAGGATGAAGATAAGTACTGGAAAGAGGAAGTGCTGAGAACAGGCATGAAGGAAGCTCCAGTAAACGTATTCTCAGAGAGAAAAAAGAGAGCACAAGTAAGAGTCTTTCTACATGTGAAAGTTTTTTATCATGGAACTGAAGTTATACGGACGAAATGAGGAGGAAAATATCTATAGGAAAGAGAGCCTTTTGTAAAAGTGAAGCAGTTAGTAACATCTAGAGGATGAAGAAAGAATTTGCTCAATTTTTTGTCTGGATTGTAGTGTATACAGCAGTGAATAACGGATGGTTAAAAAGAAAGAAAAAATATTTGAAAGTTTCGAAATGTAGCTATGGAGAGGAATTCTGAAACCGACTTTAGAATGAGGAAGCTTTGAAGAAAATAGGTGATGAAGCAAATTTAATCGAAGGAATCTGAAAAGAATGCATAGCAGTTGCCTGCAACAAAGAATTACATAGGAAAAAGTGGAAGGAATTAGAGGAAGAGGTAGGAAGAGAACAGGAATGACAGATGACATTTGAAGATGACAGACATAGAAACAGATGATGCTCAGAACAGTACAGATTTGTAATCTGAAACATCACAGGTACTGTAGAGAAATCGAATAAGAAGCAGCACACTAGCTTACTGCACAAGAAGCTGATCAAGACTCTAATCGAACTCGCACGGCAGAGTAACGACCTTTGTCTGGTACACGGATCAGCCTGACGGTGTGTCCTAAGTGGTTTCCACGCTCGTTTAGGCGAATGATATGCTGGTCCCCAAATTCCGTATCACATGACGTAACACATAAGCTGTTCAAATACGATAACATACAGAACAAAGTTTACGCGATTCTCAGACAAATGGCGCACATTGCTTTTTTCCCTTATGTTACTGTGATAACTGTAGCATCAGGAAGAGCAGTCGTTCACAGAGTTAAATAATTTAAAAAAATGCTGAGTCGTCGAATCGGGGACTCCGTAGTAGATGACAATAAATGCTGCGGAAGTACGAGAAAGAAAGAAGCTGTTCAGTTTGAAAGGGTACAGTACCACCCGACACTGAAAATAGGTACAACATACTTCATTATTTTTGTCAGAACAACACATTTTTTTGGTAAAATAACTCAATTTCAATTAATACACTGAAGCTGGATACCAGTGTGGGAAATAATTACAATTTATTTATTTAATTGATCACATGTGCACTCCCACAAAACAAATCCCTACATCCAGTTTGGTGAGATCTGTGAACTGAATGAATGTATGGTCGTCTGCTATCCGCAGATAGTGAATGTGAATATATGATCATCTTTGAGACGATCCTTTGGCCACCTTTGGTGGGACCGAAGAGATGAAATTTACCTGAGCTTTGAGCGCCTGAAATGTGGCTGACCAATACGGTAGCAAGGTGCTCCCCCACTTCAGCAAAGGTGCGAGAGGACCTGAAGAACGGCCATGTTTCGGCACTCTGCCGCTGGATCTTGTGCAGTTAAGACCTGTTATAGTTTTGCTCCGTAAAGACAAAAGAGTGGAGACATGGTATGCATGTGGAATATTTAAGAGTAGTTTGAAATAATAATTTCTCCATTTCAGGAACTTTTGTGGGGAAAATTAAATGTCAGGCCGGTAATATTAATGGGATTGTAGTAATCTACGGAAGTGACCAATGGTCACAATGAAACCACGTGTAGCAATAAGTTGAAATACTTCCGTGTGCTTAAGTTAAGCTGAATTACTAGCGTGTGTACAATAAGTTGAAATATTTAAGAAATAGCGTGTGTACCATAAGTTGAAATATTTAAGAAATGGCGTGTACAGGACTTGAAATTAGAGACGAGTACTTCCACGTGGTGAGTACTGTGTGAGTCTCAATCTGTGTATGAGACAAAGGATAAAGAGAAGTACTCGTCCATGGTGTCAGTTGAGGACTCCCGTGTGTGATGAACATGTTCTTAATATTACTTTGCGTGATATGATTCCGTGTGACGCTAGATTCAAACTCTGAGAGAGAAGCAAGGTGAGTCGGCCGTCTATCCAGCAACGCCACTTGGCTTGCATTGCACAGGAAGACGTGCATATATCTCCAGAGTTCATAGTAGGAAAGTAGAATTACAAAGTGGGGCACTGTCGTGTGAAACTGGGATAAATGATAATTGAAGTGGGAAAGCTGAAAGTGATAGTGTTGTGACTATTTAGTGTATTGTATTCCATGTTGTAGTGTGATGTATGTCATGTAATTTGGGTATGTGTGGTTTGCATGGGAGAGTAGCAAGGTAGCTTCAAAAGATTAGTTGGTTATGCGTGTTCCTTTTGTACTGCTCGGTCTGGAGGAAAGTTTCGTGATGACGATTGTGAGAGTCGAAGTGTGAGATATAATAAAAGATCCACCATCCTATCCAGAAAGTGCACTGTAGCGTTAAATAATTACGAGGCCATAAGGTAGAGAATCACCTATGTTAAGCCATGCCCACTGGGCGGAATTTCTCATGTGTTATTTTTGTAGGTTATAGAATTTGTGTGTTTAGGTTATAGAATTTATCGGAATAAATAAGTTAGTGAAAAGAAAAAGATTGGTGGACTTTTCCTTCGAGTTGTATGTTGCCATGATGTCCCGAATTTATAATGTGTGCGCCATTCATATTCAGTGCGGCGGCCACGTGTTGACAAAAGCCGTTAAATAAAAGACAAAAAGAAAATGTGGTATTGCCAGTGCGTAGTGAACAGAGTTCTGTAAATTACTGATAGTCAGATATGCGTTTCCGTTGCGTATTATTCATACAGGAGGATAATTTGTAACTTAATTGTACGAAAGTTCATGTTACTTGATAAATAAGAATGAATCCACTCGCTTGGCAGACCACTCATCTTGCAGGCCTGACTGCTTGATGCCACAGTATGAGCAAGGCATGTGGGTGCCTCTCAAGTTGTTCTTATCAGCTTACTCTCTGTACGCACCCACAGAACGTTAGTCTTTTTTTCCCTTTTTTAGTCCGTAATTATTTCTGCATAATTGTATACTTTTGTATTACATGTTACTTTAAATGTTTTTAGTTTTTGTATCACACTTTCTTTCCATTTCCCTCATTTCTTTATTTTCCTTTATTGATTTTTTGCTCAGTGTTTCTGTTGCATATCGGCATTATGGCCAACTCAATCTTTGGTAGTGGGGAGTTTTTGAACATTTGCTTCCTAGACATTTTTTTGTTATGTACGAGTTTTGTTAAGCAGATTGCTAAGTCCAACTCCGTTAATCGAATTCTGGTAGCATTCTTTCTCTTCCATTGGTCCGAATACCTTCTCCTATACATCAAAATTTGCTTGTTCTTCATGTACCCATACTAGGTGCTTAATTTTGATGATGCAATAGTGAATTTTATCATTGTATTTCTCAAAGATATTTGTAACAATCATGCTGCTGAATTAATTACTCTCACTTATTTTGATTTTACCTCTACGATCGTGGAGGTATGTATGGTCTATGCAACTAAATGAAGGCAGTTTGTTTATTGCCATAGGCATTTCGCTCTTATTATCTGGGAAGCATCATCAGTAGCAGGAAATACATTTTTTGTATACATACAATAAACATATTACATGATGGATATAATAAGCTGCTATATTACATTTTGTCGTGTTTTTCTCTTCCTTTCTAGGCTAGAAATAACTTCTGTAGCACAAGTTGCGTATTGTGAATTTATCGTTCTGTGTTACTTACGATTTCCAGCTGTGTTAACACATGTGTGTGGTCCTGGAGATGTATTTGTTAGTTTTCGTACTCCAGTTGGCCGATTTCTGCCGTTCCACATTTGTCACATCGCATATTTCACTTTCAATTTGCATTTGGTGATCAACATATGTGCGGTTTTTTGTACGTAGCGTTGCCAACTGTTGTTGTGTGTTTGTCTGTCCTTTGTTTGTGTTGTGTTTCATGTTTTCATTTGTTCTCTCTCTCTCGCTCTCTCTCTCTCTGTGTGTGTGTGTGTGTGTTGTGTGTGTGTGTGTGTGTGTGTGTGTGTGTGTATGTGTGTGTGCGCGCCCGGGGCATGGAGGGGGGGTGTATTCTGCTGTGAGTAAATGTAATTTTTTAAAATAAATATGAGGTTACGAGTGTGTGTGTGTATTTTTCTGCGTGTACTGTAATTTTTATGGTAAATATATGTGTGTGTGTGGTTTGCTGTGTGTAAACGTATTATTATTATTTTTAATAAATATGACTTCATGTTTCTGTATGTGTGTGTGTAGAGGGGGGCGGGGGTTGGGGGTGGGAGGTGAGGGTGGGGATATTAATTAATTACTTATCCCGATTACATTTCGGTTTGTTATAGTTTTGGTGGCTGCCATGATCAGAGAGTTATGGTTTATATGGATTTGGTCGTTGAATACCTTGTCTTCCATTGAAATGGCTCATTGTATGTGACAGTTCGCTTGCAATGTCAGGAGCTTTCTGTTGTGATTATTCACTCTGATAACTGTTATGTCACATTCCATGTTGGATGGTTGTTGTCCATGTTTTATAAGGTGTTTAGCGAAGGTAGAATGGCTATCTTCATGTTTTAAATTTCTTATGTGTTCTTTATATCTAGCTTTGCAGTTCCTGCTTGTCATCCCAAGATGTACTGATTTACATTCTTGGCACTATAGCTGGTATATACCTGATCCTTGGTATTTATCTGGTTTGTCTCTTGTTTGTAAATGTTACTGGAGTGTGTTTCTTGTTCTGTAAGCTCTTTGTAATCCCTGTTTCCGTAGTATTTTTGCTATCCTGTGTGTCGCTTTTGTGATTGTATGTAAGAGTGTACCATGATTTTTGTTATTAATGTCATAGGTGTCATTGTTTTGTGTTTCCATGTGTAATGTAGTGTACGTGGGTTTCTGTGCTCTCTGCATGTCTTGATTTCTCTTCAGCTGTGTTTTAATTTTTTGATTGCGTTATTGTATTATATGGGTGCTGTAATCATTTTTTGTGGCTATGAATTGTACTGTTTGTAATTCTTTGTCATAGTTCTCTTTGCTGAGTGGGATGTTATTTAGTCTGTATAACATGTGTCGTAGGGCAGCTAATTTTTGATTCAGCGGGTTGCTGGATGAATCAGGTATAATAATGTCTGTGGCTGTTGACTTTCTGAAGATGTCAAATGTGTGTGTATTATTCTCTCTCTTCATTGTTATATCCAAATACATCCAAAGCAATAGCCTTTTGCTACTAAGCGTTGGTTGGCGATTGTTGATTCGGATGGTATTTTTTGGCTAGTTGAACTCTGAAACGGATTCTTCAAAACTGTTGTATAATCACATAATATTAATTTTAGTTTCTATTATTTTATATCATTTGTCTGCTGCTTGAGTTTATGCAGAACGCCACTTACCTCTCTCTTTGCGAACCTCTTCATAGCAGAGGGGTACTTCCACGAAACGTCTTCAATTATCTGTCGTACATATTCCTTGCCCTGTCTACCCCTGCAGTTTTGAACCTCTATAGATCCGTCTAGTGTCAAGAAAACTATTTCCTGGTGTCTCAACACACGTTCTATCAATGTGTCTTCTTATGGCCACTGTTTTCCACATATTCCTGTCCGGACGCCTTCTGCAGACAAACTCTTCATCCCATAATGAAAATTTCACTTTTCAGCGGAGTGTGCGCTGATATGAAACTTCGTGGCAGATTAAAACAGTGTGCCGGACCGAGATTCGAACTTGGGACCTCTGCCTTTCGCGGGAAGTGCTTTCGATCTTTTTTAAATTTCAGATTGACTTGGTATTTTCATGAAAATGAGACAACCATAGTCTAATCATGATTTAATATCAGCTGCAAAAAGAAAATCAACAAATTAGTTCAGGCACAAACAATTATTAAATTCTAGAGGGGAAGACGAACCCATTATCACGCCCTTCTTGTCAGATTTTTATATGCATGTGGAAGAGAAAAAGTGACAAAACAAAGCTACAAGGGAGGGGACTCAAGCTAAGGGGAGAAACAGAGATCGCAGGGGAGCTTAACCAACACCCGGACTGTTAAACACAAGAAAAAGCACATTCGCAAAAAGCGTTCGGAATAGCGGCAACTGTTGTTGTCAGATAATGGTGAAAAACGCGGGGATCTGGCTCATTCCCACCTTCAACGACGTAGTGCACATAGTAACCCAAGAGCCAGACAATCGTGTTTGTTTTCGTCTGAGGGAAAGGAAAAAAGGAAATGTCCGGATGTAGGAGAATGTCGTCTGGGAAAGCAGTTTCAGGCCCTCGAGTAAGGGAAAGCTAACTGACGGCGGAAACAGAGCCAATGATCCCGTCTGCAAGCAACAAGCCTGTGAAGTAAGGTGTCAGTCTGATGACATTCCTCGCACTGATCAGTCGGACGAAGGCCAATACCAAAAAGACGATCACCAGTAGGTGTCAGACTGTGGATTGCCGTATATCACGTTGAAGCCATCTCCATCCGAAATACAGGAAGACTAACATGGGAGCAGACCGTTTTCCGACACGTTAGTGGGGAAGCAAGTAGAACAAAAGAAAGGGAAAATGGTACACTACAACAAAGTGACAGCATGCTCGTATTAATATGCGTCATAGAAAGTATGTCAGCACCGATAATTAGAAAATATTCGCTAATGTTCCGCAATTTAGTATTTAATCCGTCCAACATCAACAGGAGGGGTCAGACAGACCGGCCGGAGGCGGGAAAGTAAACGAGAGGTAACTGAATGCAGAGCCCCCCGCGTACAGGTTAAAACATTGCGGCAGGCAAATAAGAGGGATGTCTTCATTTTGATATCGGAAAGAGCGAATCCTCCAAGCTTTCGAGGCCTGGCCACTACTTCGTACCGGACACGAAAGATATGGCGGCGCCACAGGAATCGACCAGACACCTGTTTCAGTCTGCGGGCCATCATCGCGGGAAGCGGGAGGACCTGCGTAACTTAATATACTTTACTGAAGACGTAGGTTTCTAAAGCCCGTACCTTGTGAAGGAGGCTAAGCGAACGGCGTTCACGTTCAAGGATCGCCCCATGAACACGACTCGCTACCTCACGCCAATTTAGTGTAGTCATTTTGATCGGATTGCGATCCACTAAGATCCCTAAGGTCTTGGCGATTGACGACTTTCGCCTAAGAAATGACGACATTATTGAAGCCTCTCAACAGTAGGAACGTTCATTCACGATCATTATTGCGAGCACCAGCAAGACGACAAAATGAATCCAAGGTATCCTTAAGCCTCGGTATGTCCTCGACATGTCGTACTAAATACATGACGTCATCGGCGTATGCACGGACCGAAAATAGTTCCCACAATACAGTCCAGCCACGTAATTGCATGGTGAGGCGGCGAAGTAAGGGCTCTAAGAACAAGACAAAAAGGGACATGGATAAGTGCTTCCCTGGGGTAAAGCCCGTCTGATCGATATCCTGGGGGGGGTGGGGGGGGGGGTGGGAGGTAGGGTCACCGTTCACAATCACCGAGACCCTGATACCGGTAAAAAGACGAGTTAAGACCTGTCGAGGTTCATTACTAAATCCGACAGTGGTGAGCGCTCTGGTTAGGAAATCATGGCTGACGCGATCAAGCGCTATTTGGAAATTAAGAAAAAGTAAAGCTCCTGGGCAGCGGCCACCGAAATTACAGCGCGACATTCGAGAAGTCAGTATCGTGCGTCCAGGCACACAGCTTTGGTGGGTGGCAATAATGGTATCGAGCAGCTTAGAGAGACGGATATTAATTGCCCGAGCGACGATTTTATAATCGAAGTTAAGGAGAGTAATAGGACGGAGGGAATCAAAACCTGTGGTTTTCGGAGGAGGAACAGTTCAACTTCCTGAAAAGGAGCAGGAAGTGAGACTCACCGCATCACTTCATTTACCATTGACGTTAAGGTGTCACCAATGAGTGGCCAAAATTAAACATAAAACTCCTCAGGAATACCGCCTAATCCAGGCGACTTGTGGGACTGAGATCCTGTAACAACATCATATATATCGTCCTTGTGAAAGGGACGCAGGAAGGCTTCATTTAATTGAGGAGTGACGACGCGATGCAGCAAGGATGTAAAGTGGTCGAGAGAGTTTTCAGCCGGGACATGGGTCTGGTACAGATCAATAAAATAGGTGTAAATAAAGTCGGAAATGTCACAGTGAGAGGTGAACATGCGGACATCAGCGGTCGTGAGGGAGGCAAGGCACACACGTTTCCGGCGCGCCAGTAAACGCACTAGGCGGTATAGTGGCGTCAATTCGTCTTCTAAAAGGGGACGTGGTTGACACCTCATCCGCAGTCCCTCCATTTGAATGCGTTTTAGCTGACGCAGTTTGGCTTTGATGCACTCTATATCAGTAACCCGTAGGGGAGCATGCGTAGCACTATCGTACAGTTGACGTAAGACTGAGTAGTAAAACTCTTGCGTTCGTCGATCGTCTGCCACCTTCGCAGCTACAAAACGCATGAGAGCCCTACGGATTTGTGGTTTAACATGCAGTCACCACCATGCCCCAATAGACGAGTACCGGTCCATAGTACGAGAACAGCGAACCCCTACGTCCTCCTGGGCGACACCAAGAGAGGTATCCTGCAAATAGGCTATACTGAGCAGCCAGGGAGGACGAAACAATTTAACCGGTTGCCGCTCGTAATTAAACGTGACGGCTACGGCTCAGTGATCAGTAAAACAGGCTGGTATCACAGTAACATCCAGAAGCTGCCCACACAAGGAGTCGAAAAGGTAAAAGCGATCGAGGTGACTGCTAGCCGTGGGAGTAAACCCATCTGAGCTACCCAAACATGACACACGACCCGTCCTCACAGCTTTAATTCCGCCAGTATCTCGTCCCCTACCTTCCAAACTTCGGTCATACTTGGGTATCTCAGACGGTAGAACACTTACCCGCGAAATGCAAAGGTCCCGAGTAAGAGTCTCGGTCCGGCACACAGGTATGATCCGTCAGGACGTTTCAACTCTTTATTACTTATCTCAACAGCCCAGGTAATTCTCAGCGCCATTTTGTAACAGCATATGACAAACGTTTCGATAATCATCGTATGCAGTTTCCCCACAATCCTTGACGACCTCCATACAATGCTGCATGCCAGACACATACTCAAAGAAACTTCTTCATTAGCTGTTAAGGCCAATGTGCGATACTACTGGGATTCTTTTGACCAGGAAGGCCTTCATGACCCAATTTTTATTTTGAGCTTATCGGTGCTCTCCTTTCTCCTACTGGTAATTGCTTTCTAATCTCTCTGGTTTACTCTGTAACTAGTGTGTGTGCTCTTTAGACTATTGATTCCATTCAACACATCTTGCAATTCTACCTAACTTTCAATGAGGGTAGCAATGTCATCAACAAATTCTCTCATTGATATCTTCCACTTTAAATTCAAATCCAACTCATGAGTTTCTCTTGTACACCCCTCACTGTTTCTAAGACGTATAGGTTGAACCATAGTGTCCTGTCTAATTAGAGCTCTCCGATCTCGGTTCTCATTTTCTTCGTTCCTCTTGCTTCTTGTAAATATTTTATATTATCCGTATTTTCCTACAGGCTACACATTTCCTGTGAATTTTGAACATGTGGTACCCTTTTACGCTTAGTCTGTTGTCTTTTGTCTTAATTTTCCATACATCTTGCTTCAATTATCAGTCACTATGTCAGGACTGCTTGCTCGTGTCCATCTTCATCAAAGTCAAATTCAGAAGCAGATCCAGATCATTCTCTCTCATTCATCTGTGTATTATTCCTATCATCAATGTGGGTGCATGAGCTGTTAAGCTGATTGTGCGACAGTCCTACAGCAAACTAGAGTAGCATTTGTTTCATATACGTATGTACTTCAGTCGTGCGTAATAGGTGGAACATTGTGGACCTCTTGGCTACTTCCGTCCGTTGTGCCATTACAAGAGCCAGGTTTGTTGGATAGTTAAACTTTAAAAAGGTCCGAACTTAAGAAGATTGTGAGTGATTCCAGAGACGTATAACCAATCTCGTGATCAAAGCACCTCATAACTTTTCATCCATTTAACGGCATCAATTATTTTTATTCTTTGTGATCAGTCTTTGCGACATACGATCATCACCTACACTACCTGTGGATAAATACAGGTGTTCGAAGGCAAGTGTCATATATTCCAAACTGACGCAGTATTGTCCAAATCAGCAGGGTAAGTAGGGCGGCATGTGATTTTATCGGATCATGACGTCCTTCTCTGTTAAGCACACTCTCTTTCAAATACACCTGCCTCTGTCCGGATTGCATTACGGGCGTTGGTCACACGCTCCTGTTACGTTCGCACTTTGTTGATGGACTGGGCATACACCGATGACCTTAAATGCCTCCGCAGCCAGAAATCCGGCACATTCGTCTCCGATGAATGATGGGGACATGATACCGGACCTACTCGGCAAGAATATCGCCTAAGAAACGGTGCGGTATGGTGCCCCGCTGTACACAGTTCTGCAATAGGACTGGTAATCGGTAATACAAAGCACTTGTTCACCTGTTTCGATAAGTGTCTCGCTGAATGAGTCTGTCACCTGCAACTGCTGTGCATTAACTGATGCTGAAGCAATCATGACCCCACAAAGCCACGTTTGCAGCAGGAATGGCATCAGCCCTCACGACCGTTCCGCCGTAATTTACTGTGCCATCACGTAAGAATGCCGCCTTATTTGTAAATATACGGAGACTGTGAACTGGGGATATTTAACGATCTATATCTAAATATGTTCTTGTTTCCGAACACGTCATTATTTTCTTCTTTCAGTTTTGAATAATACTACATCCTGCAAGAATATCTGAAACTTTTTAAAATAGCGTGCATAAGTTAACGCCTACATAGTGAGAAAAATCCCGATGGTATATAATTATAGGTTGAGTCAGCTTCCGATGTATTTGTTAAGTCGGTCAAGATCTCTGTCTGCAGAAGACTCTTTTACAGAATTTCTTTCCAAATGAGTGTGCATAAAACTTGTTTCATAGATCTACAACAGACGGACGTTGTCAGTAGCGCCAAATTATCATGTGAATCTGCCCGGCGACTTCTTCTGAAAACTGGATTTACCTACGCTTCTTTCCCATCGCTTGGTACCGTCAGTTGCTCCAGCTACCTATTTACTCCAGCGACCTATAAAAAACTGGTAATCGAAGGGGTGCAACTTCTTTGAGTGACTGTGTAGAATGTGCCAGCTTCTCATAGCAAAACGAGCATCCAAATTAAATAAACAGTTTTCTCTGAATGTACGAACCAACTTGCCTTATTACCGTAAGTGATTGGGTTCATTCCACAAGAAGGTGGAAGGGAATGCAAATACGTTGACAGATGCATGTGAGAAGAATGCTAAGAATCAGTAAATAAAAAAAAACACAGTTGTTATATCATCATCACTATTCCCTGACAGTATCAGTAGTTTGTTTTCCACTACTTACTACCATACGTAGTGGGAGATAGAAGTGGAATAGTCCGTTGTAAGAACGTTCATACTGGTTGTGATTCTCGGCTTAGCATTATCATTAACGTGAAGTATTTCGGAACGTGTTATAGTGGTTTACAGGTTGAGGAAAATATTTCACATATGTTTTTTTAGGCGTTGGAAGTCAAGATCTTGCAACATGTGTAGCCGAACTACATCGTCGTCGGCTCTATGTGGTGATCCTCCCCCCTCTCATATCATTTTAGCACTAACACCCAAACCTCCAGATGTGAAACAGTTAGATCAATACCAAACGTTGTGTGTCGATAGAGTATCAACCTGCTATTCTCGGTGGTATTAATGAGAGAAAAGGAAAATAAATAAACTATGTTCGTAGCACCCCCTACACTTTCCTTTGTTCCTGGATAACGGTATATGGTGGCTAGCAAAAATAACATTGCTACAAACACCGAAACGTCCTTTTACATGTCAGGAATATGTTATCCCTTATAACAATTTCACGCGTAAACTGTTTTTTTTTCTTTCTTTCTTTTTTTTTTTTTTTTTAATCGCCCTCAGTGGGCTTTGAACTCGGGAAGTTTAAGACGAGAAGCTAACGCCTTACCCAATCACCTACCACAGCTCTCTGTACCGTTTTATCACATATACGCTTCTCCTATACTCGATTGTGCCGGTGTTCCTTTTGTTTATCGTTTATGAATGTTATATTGGACGACAGCACCCAGCACGAACTAAATCGGTGTTTTGGTTGGTACTCTATTGACACATAACGTTTGGTGCCGATCTGAGTCTCTGATATCTGGAGATTTGGCAGTAAGTATGAGCAATAACGACACAATTTAGATTTTCTAATTTCTATTTGCGTGTTGCCGAGTTTACAACCTTCAGTGTACTAATTTGGATGCAGTGATATATCAATAACAAGAAAGGCGTAAATGCCATATGATTATGTAAACGTGCTTAAGTGTGATGTGCATATAAATTACAAGATCTGTGCCTACACAAAAAGAGCTGAAAGACCACAGATTTTCCTCATTCTGCGACGGGAGCAAATTGAGAACTGGTGTAACACGGATAAGGACATACAGTAAACGCAACTAGAACTTATTTTTTGAGTTTCAAATATTTGATGACGATGGATTCATAATTGAATTATTCAGTGAAAGAAACTGATTAGGGTTACTGCTGCTAGGGTACGTCTAGTATCTCAGGGAGACAACATGAACTCAAGAAATTTGGATGGATATCGATGATAACCAGTTTTCCCCTATGAGGAATTACCTTTATTCTTTGCTTTTCAAGTCTAAATAAAACAGTGAATGTTTTTAGTAGGCTGAACGGACGAATTAAGATGATGCAAACTTGATTCTATATCCAAGCTATCGATTAAGGATCCAAAAAGTTGCCAACTGATTAAAGGAATTTCTAAAACCGCGCTCAAATTTTATCCTACTTTGTGATTTCCTAGATAAGTCGGAACGAAAATTTGCTTTTGACGTCTCGTCGACGTTCGGATCGGACAAAGTTGTACCAATAAACGGATCATAACCATTTCAGGTGAACCATTCCGGCGCCTGCTCAAAGTGGACTGAGAAAATGAATAAAATTCAGGCGAAAACGTTGAATGAGGATCTCAGCACCTCGAGATGCATCAAACTCCAGCGCGTTAACCACTTCACCAACACGGCCTTCTCTTCTTTCTTGGCCATAACCCAAAGAATACTTTGTATCTCATTAAGACATCAGATGTGGGCTGCTGGACACTGCTAGGCATTAGATACATTTGATGCACCGGTTTCCATTCCCTCTTGGGGTCGTTAATCTAACGACATTCTTGTTAGTCCTCTCATATTAGCTCTCAAGTCGACTTTAATCAACTGGGGAGCAGAGGAAGTAAAGTATGGAGCTATACGAAGAAGGCTTATGTAGGACAGCGAACACACACACACACACACACACACACACACACACAAAGACACACACAGCCATTACTTTGTTGCATTTTTATTAATTTTATTATTACTACATTATTTCGCTTAGGTTTACTGAGCCATACTGCAAACTGCGTGGTCCAAATGTCAACTCATATATGCAGAGAAAACATAGTGCAAATAACGTATACAATGGTTTTAAATTAATTTGCTGTTTCACATATGTTCAGTACTTAGAGCTAAGGAATCTTCACATATCAAACGTAGTCAGAAAACACGAAGTAGTATTCAAGAGAGAATGAAATGCATACACACAGAGATTAACAAGAGTATTCACTTATAAGTAACAAACCATATTTTATACAACCACACTATTATTTCGTGTAAAGCAAATAAGGGCATTCATGAATTGCACCGAAGGTTGGCTGCCGCATTATAAAATCAATTTCATTCAGCATTTCGGCGATCCAGATGTTCCCCATCCTTATCAGAACCCCTGCTGGTGAGTCCTGTTGAAAACTGATCCCAAGGTTGCAGGTCTTCGTAATATACAGGCCACTGAGAGACTTCCGATTCTGATTACTCCGGGAAAGCCTAAAATTTCAAACAGGAGCTTTATTTATTCTCCTCGGTTCTGAGCTTGGGTTTTGCGAACGAAAATTTTGTATTGATTGTCAATTAAATATGCTGGGACCGAATAGGACTGAAATAACAAATTTTACAAAAATTCTTATGAATCATTAAAGTATTAGGGCAAGTAGACTCATATATGCTACATCATTCATCAAACTCGTTTTATATCCTAATAATGACATATTTTCACGGTCTTTAGATATTTTATTTGTAATCTGACAACTGAAATATATAAACACTTTTTACGTAAGTACCGCAAAATGTTAGTTAATTATTATGACATAAAATACTATCATAAAATAGTTCACTCCAGCGCCTTCAAAAAGAGCGTTGCACGTTGTTATGCACGCCAAGTATATTATATTGATTGCTGCATTAAACTTCAAACAAACACAGATACATGACAATCTTTTGCAACACAGTCATCAAAGCTCTGTAAGCAAGACAAAAAATGTTTTAACAGTCGATCACTTTCCCGACTATAGAAACCCGCTCCTGTCCACGCAGCCATTGTAGAACAGCTGCGTAAATGTCTTCATCGTCGGAAAATTTGTGACTGGTGTGAATCAGTTCCTCGATACCTCCACATTGCCGTCTATGGTAGACGTACAAGTCGATGGCCTCCATTGGCAATCAGCATGACCCTCATCTGTCCGGCCTTGGTCAAACTATTGGCAGAATTTCACTGTTGCTGAACGCGATATTGAATGTAGTCCATACAGCGTCAGAATTCACGGCTAACCTGTGTGTCAGAAATTATGCCCACAATGGTCGTACTGTCCTGCGTAATTCAATCTTGGAGTACGTGTCCAGCTGTCGCGTGATTTCACTCTCACTTATTATCTGTATTACTGGAGAACTGTGTCTGCAAGATACCCAGAGCATGTACTGTCTTCTGACAATGCGTCACACTTGTTGCACAACCATGGGCCGACATGTGTCACTTACTTTTGCAAGACCCTGTGTATATGGTCCTTTATACTGTTTCTTCTACTTGCTATCTCTCTCTCTCTCTCTCTCTCCATCCGATCACGCTATGAAGGCCCAACGGTACCGACCGGCCGTCGTGTCATCCTAAGACCACAGGCGTTACTGGATGCGGATACGGAGGGGCATGGGGTGAGCACACCGCTCTCCCGGCCGTGTGTCAGTTTACAAGACCGGAGCCGCTACTTCTCAAACAAGTAGCTCTTTAGTTTGCCTCACAAGGGCTGAGTGCACCCCGCTTGCCAACAGCGCACGGCAGACCGCATGGTCGCCCATCAAAGTGCTAGTCCAGCCAGACAGCGCTTGAGTTCGGTGATCTGACTGGAACCGGTGTCTTCACTGCAGCAAGGTCGTTGACTCTATTTATTATGGAACTGAAAAAATAGTTCCTTCTTTCTCTTTCTCTGAAACGACAACGTATTTTACATTTAGAGCACATCACAAATGTGATATGAAGAACATCATTACACCAGAGGTTAACACTCTCCAGTATGCAGATGATTTATGCCTTTTTCTACACTTAAGGCCAAATCTCTATGCCTGACTTCAGACATGTATCCTTAAAACCAGGCAACGCAATCAGAATCAACTTTTACAAGTTTATTCGACATCTCAGGTAGATGTACTATATGAAACATCCTTAATGTTCCGTTGGCATACGCTTTGGTGTTCTGGTGCGTTGCCTCACTGGAAATGCTTAATCTTTGTCATCATATTCCGCCTTCTCTTCTTCGCTCTCTTCTACGTCTAGTATTCTCTGCTGCGAATGTGCCGAATGGAGACATAGCGCTACACCTATAAACAGCATCGCTGTGTTGCTTTGAGGAAATAAATGATCTCTTTCTCTATAGCGCAGGGTGTATTAACATTTTGAAGCATTTTCTATAGTCAATGCAGTCCAAAAGTACAGAAATTACCTCTATTTATTAAAAACATGCTAACGCTGCGCTAAACATGTTTCTTCAGTCAACCTACTGAGAGCTTGCAGAAACGAAAGTACGCTATGAACAGAAAGCACGTGGTGTGAAGTACAAGCCATAATCGAGGACAGCTAATTTACTTACTTTTCTGAGCTAGAAGAAAATAAAATTAGTATATAGCGTAAAGGCATCAGAAGGAGTGGGGAGGATATTGGAGGATCCCTATGATATAACAAAACATGAGCACTTGTTGGAATGGGAATCTTCAATTTCACAAGGTTTTGCACTAAAGAGTTTTAATGTATTTCCAAGTACTTGTAGGTAAACAGATGGTCACTTGCGTCTCCTTCTTTCTTGTGTGTTCTGACACTCGTAGAAACGGATATCCCTGACACCTACCAAATGTAAGTGGTTAGGATGAACTTATGGTTCATAGGAATAAGTGCCAAGATAGTTTTCAGCTTCCTGCTAGGCTTAAAGTCTCGAAGACAGAAGAACCTTCTAATTACTGGCTGGATCGCAGTGTCGCCCACAGCTGGAAATCTGAGGATAGTAGAACGACGTTCATCGCACATCCAGAATCATTGGAATTCGTCGCCAGCTATGAGACTAAGTCTCCTAAGCCAGTAATACATGATCTGGGGCCCATTAGAATGAAATTATCATGCCTTTTTGTTTATTTCTCAATGCTTGTAGTAAAATTTCAAATACCTAAATATTCATCTTACTGTTACGCTCTAGTCTGAATAGAATGGAACACGCTTTTTGATTGCTAAACTACAGCAGTTTCTGAAGCCTCACATAAATACCTAATGTCAGAGCCTTTCGAATCGCAGCCGCTTCTGCAGTAAAATATGAACAAGGTGGCGGCAGACGAAGTTCTTAGGAATACTTCAGCTGCGGGAGAAGTAATATGCATCTTTCTGCTGAAGTCTCATGAAATTAAAAGCAATCAATATAAAAGTGAACAAAGTGCGTCAGTAAAGTTTAAAGTAGGCAATGAAACTGGAACTCATTGTGTCAAAGCAATTTTTCATCGTACTGTAAATAGTGACTACCGTGATGTTACGTCTGATACCGGAATGGATTTCTAAGTTGGTCTATGGATTTATCTGTTTGAACCTAACTGTAGATACTGTGCACTGAACCTAGTGCTTTCACTAGCAGAGGGCAAACACTCCTCATTTCCAACGCAGACCTTGTGTGTGGAATACACCCTCATTTGTCGCAGGAGCATGATTAATCTGTATTGGGCTGCTACCCTACTTGGCTATTAAAATATCTCTCCAAGTACTGACTTCGTCATGCAGCAGGGCTTCAACAGCTTCTCCTAGTAAGACATTCGTGTAAGTTGATCGCAGTTCTCCAAGGCCCACAAGTCTGCACCCGAATTCTACAAACAAACTGATGAAGTGCACCTTTCCCAACGGTGTGGTACAACGATCATTCTAATCGATGATGCAGCGGACGAGGGCAGGCTTACAGTGGTCACACCGTCAAGTTCCAGCTGCAGGTCTCATTGCGTTAATGTTGCTTCTTTTCGTGGTTACAAAGTGGGCTGATGGCAACTATAGAAACTGTTAGGTCGTTGGCAGTCATACAGTCATTGAAGGTGTAAATGGCTCTGCTTGACATTAGGCATAGAGATTTGGTCTTTAAGTGTAGAAGAAAAGCGATAAATCATTTGCATACTGGAGAGATTTAACATCTGGTGTAATGACGTTCTTCATATCTCGTGTGTGTATTAAAAACAGAGTAGTGCGCTGATCTGAGTGTTTAGGGAGTCCTCTTGAGTTTGTATGAGTAATTTTTTTTATTCTTACACACACGGTATGCGCTTTGGAAAGATATGAACACAAAACAAAATAAGTCTTTCAAGAGCTCTTTTAGTAAACGCCGACAAGCCGACAACGGGATAGGTATGTAGGAAGTTGGACTTCCAGGCACCGATTTAGATTAGGGAACTGCAACCATTATTTGAACTGTTCAGGGAGGTAGCATACTCTCATACAGATGTCGATAAGGTTCGTAGAAAAGTCGTGAAGGGACGATTTGTCACGAGAGAGAGCAGAGGACAGTGAGCATAACACATTCCAAGGACTGAATTCGTAGAGGACTTCCGTATATAATTTATCTCTTTCATCTGAAATGGGGGTCTTAGGAAATGATCATATGCGATGTCTGCAGGGGAGAATTTATCCAGTGGAGAGGTTTTCACAATTTTTAAAACATGTTAGTTCGAGCATTTACATCCCAGTTTCACTGGTAATCTTCCACAGATGAGATGATTTTAACCTTCTTATGTTCTAGACGACGTTCGGCAGTCACTGGTGAGTAATCCGTATTCCACCGTACCACGGAGTTCTTAATATGTAATAAAGTTAAATGTCGCTTTTGATACTAGAATTCTTTCGCATTTAATACTCTAATGTGTAGTAAGATACTTACATTGAGCCGGTCTCTGGTAAACTTACTTCAGCAACTGTATTATTACTTTTTGAAACAGTACCAGTTTTTGTTATTTATGCTCCAATGACTTTTAAGAAAGAATTCCACGTCTCTTGTTGTCGCTTCCATCGTCCAAATAACAGGAAAAGTTACCTTATCAAATATTCACTTTTGGTGGCAAGAAATACGTGAGCCACTATTGTGGCGAGAGAGTCCAGGACAGGAGAGCCGTCGTTGAGGACTATGTGGTGGCTGCCTTCCATTACATTAGGTGAGCTCTGTCCTGGGTCTCCTGTACACAAATTTCCCTAAATAGAGGTGTGAGCGCTGAAATTCCCGCAGAACACCAGCGGTTGCTCAAGTTGGAGTAACAGTACTTTCCACTCTTACTTCACATATCTCAGTTCTCGGGTATTAAAAACCGGCTAACGGGTTGGATAATACAGAACGTAATTTCATTCATGCTACCGGTATCTGCAGTCCTGCGATAGGGGAACTAATGTGCATATCCGAGAGACTATATCCTGCCGCAGCAGGAGAGCGGCACCCCCTTTAGAGTCGAGTCTGAGTCGAGTCTGCCTGACCTAATAACAAAGTACCTCCTACAGGTGATATGCCTATCTAGTTTGGATCACGTTTCGGAAATCGAAGCAGCACACACATTTTTAGATGGATGTCTTGTAGCAGGCAGTCTCTGTTGTCTACGGCTGACCGAATATGCCACTGAAGGGCCATGAAAATTATTGTTGGACATTATGCTTAGAGTTAAAATTCTTACGTCTCCCGTGTCTAACTCTGCTCGGATTAGGAAATATACCTCACTTGTTAATATGAAACTCCAGATATTATCTCGGAGTTAACTGCAGCTGCCATTCGTCGTGGACGTCCTGAACACTGACACTGTGTTAACGGCTTGGTAATATGGAATTCCAGTTCGCCTGTGATAAATGAAGCAGGAGGATACTGAGTGAGCCTCCATTGTATCTCATAACTGCTCACTTGATGTAACTTAAAACTAATTCGAAAACACATGCATACCCGCACTGTTCGATATTGCACTTCACCACAGTCCCACTGAACGTGAAGCATTGATCGAAGTATGCAGTTCATTTTTTATCAGCGCTTGGAATAAATACGTCTATTAACGCAGATTTTACAGTTTCAAGACATTATTCCAAGAGGCAAGGATCAAATCCTTGTCAGAGCTAGCGCACAAAAAAAACCTCAACTTTCTGATTGCTGTGTAGTCCACGTTTGAGGCGGCGTCATCGTTGTCTTAATGTATAGGCACTGGTTTACGCGTATAGTGATTTTGTTTTGGCTTCTTAGGTGCTACGCAGCATGTTGTACTGTTCGTGTCTTCCCTGCAGGAAGAAAACGTAGAAAACGAAGGAAGCTACACCTTATGTGGAGCGCTACACAAGTATAAAAGAGTGGAAGAAAGACCTTGATGCTGGAATAATGGATCTGAACATGGTGAGCAACTCCAAGACGTATCAAAAACGGCACAGCGATGTTAAATCATTACTGAAATTAGTAACAATGCTTACTCTAGTAGCAAGCTCTGTTCTTTTAACTTCCCAGTTTTTTTTCAATATTCCAACTATTTGTTTTAGTTTTCTGGTTTATATTAAATCTTAAATTAGACCTTACAAACATACACTCATTTTCGGTGTCTACATCTAATTCTGGAGAACTGTTGTTAGACTTTATTTGATATCTTGACGCATTCAACGTTAATATAAAATCGATGAGAAGGCTGACATTATCACATTGACTTTCCAGGTGCAGTGTTTCATTTTATGCACTTCACACTCAAGGAGACGCTCTCGTTTATCGATGGTGGTTCACTGTACAAATCTCATTGCCCTCATCCATCCACGATCACTTCCCATGAAGAGTTTCAGATCTCACCTTAAGATAATTTTACGTCTTTATGAAGCAACTATATTTTCAAAGCTAATGAACATATATTTAAATGAGGAGCGTAGTATTATATAGTCGAAATATTTAACAGGACAAATACTAACAATTAAATAAATCCGTATAAATCAAATATTGGGTGTATTATAATTGCAAATCATACAATGTCTGTTCGCTTTCACTATTATTTTCTACAGCAGTACTGTCATACAGAAATGTTTTAAAAGGATTTTGTTTGGAATATATTTGGCTTCAGTTCCCATGAACTTTGCTACATACGGGCTTTACACATACACTGATCAGACAGAATATATGACGACCCACCTAATAGCCGATATGTCTACCTTTGGCACGGATAACAGCGCTGTCACGTCGTGGCAAGGCAGCAGTGACACCCTGATAGGTCGCTGGAGTAACTTGTCACCACATCTGCACACATGAGTCACCCAATTCCCGTAAATTCCGGGAAGGGGAGCGATAAGCTCTGAAGCCACGTTCGGTCACATCCCACGTGTGTTCGGTAGGGTACAGATCTGGCGGGGTTGGGGTATTGTCAAACCACTCCGCCACACTCCTGGTCTCGTGACATGGTGCATTATCTTGGTGAAAATCCCACAGCTGTCAGGAAACGTAATCGTCATAATGGGATGTACTTGGTCTACAAACAGTGTATCCCCTGCCGTTAAGGTGCCTTTCACAAGCTAGACTGGACCCACGGATGTTCACGTGAATGTTCTCCAGAGCATAATGGAGCCGCCGCCATCTTGTCTCCATCCCGCAGTACAGGTGTCAAGGCGCTGTTAACCTGGAAGACAATGGACTGGCGCCCTCCCATCGGCATTATGAAGAAGGTATTGGAATTCATCAGACCGTGAAATGCTCTGCCACTGTGCCGACTCCTGTGTCGATGGTCACGTGCCCATTTCAGTCGTAGTTGCCGACGTCAGGTGCTAACATTGGCACACGGATGCGTCGACGGTTGTGCAGGCGATTCGTTAGGAGTGTTCGGTGCTGTGTGTACTCAGATACACTTGTACTGTGCGCAGCCTTAAAGTCTGATCTTAGTTTTGTCACAGTTCTCCACCTGTCCCGGTTTTGCAGTCTGACTTCTGTAATGAGGTGTTGCCGCCCTACCTCACGACGTGAGGACATGGTTTTACCTTGGTTTCGCTGCATCTTGAAGTCATTCACCACAGCACTTCTCGAAAACTCGGTAAGTCGTGCAGTTCCCGGCACGGTCATGCCGAGCCTCTGGGCCATCGCAATCTGACCTCAGCCCAATGTAGATAGATCGCGCGCCTTCCCCATTCTACAAAAGAACAACCTTGTCACTGGTAGTACACGCCCAAGCGTGTGTCAGACTAGCAGTCATTTCTTGCCATGTGACGTCGCTATTGACTGGACGTGTTTATATGTATAGTAGGTCTGTGGTCATAATGTTCTGTCTGATCAGTGTATGTGACTTCTGCTGTGGTAAGAACTAAATATAAAACCGTCACATCCGCAATACCATAACTCCATGATATTTTTAGGTCATCAGACTCTCTACTTTTTCATATTGCTTCCTTCGGTAATATTCTAATGACTGTGAACCTGTTATACCCATCACAGGTTATTGTCCGCTTATTTTATTGTATTCTTTACATACGCCCACACTTGTCCACTTCATATGCCTTTTAAAGATTGAAGTACACAATTTTCTTTTGGCAAGAATGAAGTTATATTAACTCATCAAAATTTCTGGTCACACTGCGCCACGTAAATTTATTATAATCTTTTCGTTCTATATCCACCCGTTTATCTACTTTCATTGATCTCTTAAAATTAACTTTTAAAGATCAACATATTTGACCTGTGCGAATTATTATTTGCTTACTTTAGTACGATATTAGTTTAGAGAGCCAGCTGCCGTTTCTTATATATTTATTGGCTGAGTACACGGAGGCGCCCGAGTATTTATTTCTCCCAGTTTACTATTAGAAAGGAAGAAATACACACGTTTTCTGTTTCCTGTCTTCCATCTGCTAACTCACACACTCTCCCTCTCCAATTGACCACTGCGTCACCATCTCCCTCATGCACACTTCCCAAACGCCCCTTCTCTCTGTCTGTCTACGTCTACCACTTCTCTCTGCCCATATCCTCTTCCCACCTCTCTCTGGCCATCTACTAGCCCGGTCTTGCTCCGTTCACTTCCTCCTCCGACACTATGTTCATGTACTCCTCCCCGTTTCTCTCTCTTCATCTTTTTCCCACAATATCTCCTGTCCAGTGCGCCTGCCTCTCTTTCTCACTTCCATCTGTTCTTCCCTTCACTCTGTCCGTCTCCTCTGCCATGTCTCGATGTCCACCTCTTCCTTTCCCTCTCCGACTGTCTCTCTCCTCGTCACTCCTCTCTCATATACCGCCTGGGACACATTCTGGCACACACAGAAAAACAGCAGTGTAACCCATAACACGCGAATAACCGTACTCCATGCTTTCAATATTTGACCTGAGAATGAGAGCACTCAGTGTCTTTCAAATTTCTCTCGTTGACAACTCCAGGAAATGAAGAAAGGAAATTAGTCTGCCGTTTCTACATTTTCGCTGTTCGCACAGCATCAAGTTTTAATTTATTACCTCTGTACTACTGTATACGAGACACCTCTTTGCAGGCTGTATTCACAATACCACAGAGTCTACCATCGTTGTACCACATATAACTGAGGAGAAATGATATGAAAGACAAAGAAGCGTGAAATACGGACACATCATGCATGACTTATTAATCTATTGGTTCTTTACTATGAACTGCATTCGCAACACTTGTCACAGACATATCCACAAATCCCGTAGAGCGTACTTAGAAAACTATTTATTTGTACGTCATATATAATTCAGGAGATCTGATGTCATAAATAGTGAGCTGTGTGGAAATGAATCTGCAGGACGAACTTCGTTAGAGATACAGGTAAAGTATATCTATAAATACACGTTAAATACGGAGTCCGCAAGAAAAATTTATACACGCTTTAAGGAACAAAAAGTATTACTTATGTGTTATTTTATACACTCCTGGAAATGGAAAAAAGAACACATTGACACCGGTGAGTCAGACCCACCATACTTGCTCCGGACACTGCGAGAGGGCTGTACAAGCAATGATCACACGCACGGCACAGCGGACACACCAGGAACCGCGGTGTTGGCCGTCGAATGGCGCTAGCTGCGCAGCATTTGCGCACCGCCGCCGTCAGTGTCAGCCAGTTTGCCATGGCATACGGAGCTCCATCGCAGTCTTTAACACTGGTAGCATGCCGCGACAGCGTGGACGTGAACCGTATGTGCAGTTGACGGACTTTGAGCGAGGGCGTATAGTGGGCATGCGGGAGGCCGGGTGGACGTACCGCCGAATTGCTCAACACGTGGGGCGTGAGGTTTCCACAGTACATCGATGTTGTCGCCAGTGGTCGGCGGAGGGTGCACGTGCCCATCGACCTGGGACCGGACCGCAGCGACGCACGGATGCACGCCAAGACCGTAGGATCCTATGCAGTGCCGTAGGGGACCGCACCGCCACTTCCCAGCAAATTAGGGACACTGTTGCTCCTGGGGTATCGGCGAGGACCATTCGCAACCGTCTCCATGATGCTGGGCTACGGTCCCGCACACCGTTAGGCCGTCTTCCGCTCACGCCCCAACATCGTGCCGCCCGCCTCCAGTGGTGTCGCGACAGGCGTGAATGGAGGGACGAATGGAGACGTGTCGTCTTCAGCGATGAGAGTCGCTTCTGCCTTGGTGCCAATGATGGTCGTATGCGTGTTTGGCGCCTTGCAGGTGAGCGCCACAATCAGGACTGCATACGACCGAGGCATACAGGGCCAACACCCGGCATCATGGTGTGGGGAGCGATCTCCTACACTGGCCGTACACCACTGGTGATCGTCGAGGGGACACTGAATAGTGCACGGTACATCCAAACCGTCATCGAACCCATCGTTCTACCATTCCTACCCGGCAAGGGAACTTGCTGTTCCAACAGGACAATGCACGTCCGCATGTATCCTGTGCCACCCAACGTGCTCTAGAAGGTGTAAGTCAACTACCCTGGCCAGCAAGATCTCCGGATCTGTCCCCCATTGAGCATGTTTGGGACAGGATGAAGCGTCGTCTCACGCGGTCTGCACGTCCAGTACGAACGCTGGTCCAACTGAGGCGCCAGGTGGAAATGGCATGGCAAGCCGTTCCACAGGACTACATCCAGCATCTCTACGATCGTCTCCATGGGAGAATAGCAGCCTGCATTGCTGCGAAAGGTGGATATACACTGTACTAGTGCCGACATTGTGCATGCTCTGTTGCCTGTGTCTATGTGCCTGTGGTTCTGTCAGTGTGATCATGTGATGTATCTGGCCCCAGGAATGTGTCAATAAAGTTTCCCCTTCCTGGGACAATGAATTCACGGTGTTCTTATTTCAATTTCCAGGAGTGTATTTAATAGTTATCACACATGTTTTACAACCTACAGTTTCGCACATTTTTACTTTAATTGTCTAAAATGTTACCGTTGGCGGCTATACACATAACAGAACGACGAGCGGTCGCCGCAACTACGTCGCTGCACATGTCGCTGTAATGTCCTGGCGAAGTTCCTCCAGCGAGCGTGGCTTACGTCGATAGACGTTATCTTTCACAGTTCGCCACAAGTAAAAGCCCATAGGTGTTAGACCTGGCGACCGTGTAGGGAACTCAATGGGCCCTCTTCGTCTAATCCAATGCCCCGGGAAATTATCATCCAGGAAAACTCGTGTGCCTAGGTGGTAGTGTTGTGGCATCCCGTCCTGTTGGTAGAAGACTTCTTTATCAGCACCATATAGAGCACATATACCTGCCAAAATTCATGCGTGTAAAATTTCCAGGTGCATTTCTCCAGTGACAGTAGCATCAAAGAAAGAGAGTTCTGCTAAGCCCCTGGTTGATAGTCCACACAACAAATGGACCCCTGGTAGATTGAGCGCTTTTTCCACATAAAACATGCGGATTTTCCGCTGTCCAGCACACACTGTCATGCAGATTCTCAGTTCCATTAAGTTTAAATTGCGTCTCCTCACTCCACACTACCTTCGTCACAAATTGTTCGTCATCCGTTACCATTTGCTGATACAAATCGCAAAATTGCATTCGGCGATCAGGATCGTCATCGTAAATCGCGTTCAGTAATCGTGGAACGTAAACTTTCAACTTTGCAGCTTTCAGGATTCTTCGTACACTTGTACTGCTAACCCTCACTTCACGTGCACATTGCGTAGCAGACTTCTGAGTAGAATTCACCAAATAATATCCAACACGAGTGTCGACGATGCAGGACTTGTAGCTGTAGGCTTTCTTCCTGATCTTCCTTTATGAATATCACAAATCGTTCGATGCATTTCAAAATTATCAATGATGCATTTAATTGTTGTGCGGGTTGGCGGTTCCCTTTTCGAACTCCCGCCTGCACTGATGTTGCACTTCAACGGCATCATCAAACCTGAAAAATCACTTCACTATACATTTTCGTTGCTAGAATGTCAAGCGTGCTCCGGCCATCTTGTCAATTCCAAGACAAAAGTACTAACAGCTGTTTAGCCAAAGATCCTACTGCAACACACTCGTAACTCAAATCGAACGATATTATCGATATCTCGATAGGGCCTGACAAAGAGTGTATACATTTTTCTGGCGGACTCTGTATTGTAAGTATATGTGAAACATAGTTGTCATGTCCATACACTGTCAAAGACACTGCAAAAATCTCATCCCATATGTTTAAGATATTTGGTACACATATTCGTTACGATCTGGGAAAAACATATTGTGAGATGAGAATCACAAGCCTCCTATACTTGTGGGAGTGATAACACGGACAGACAAGGGGACAGGAGGATGTGGATATACAGTGAGGGAAAAGGAGGAGATCGAAACAGATAGTGAGAGGAGGTGACAGACAAGTGGTGGAGGAGGAAATGGACAGAGAGAGAGGAGAGGAGAGGAGGAGATGGACAGCGAAAGGAAAGAGGAAGATAACGACTTTGACAGGGAGAGAAGAGAAGGGCGGAGAAAGGGGAGAAGAGGATGGACAGAGAGAGGGGGAGGCAGAAATGGATTGACAGGGGAAGAGGAGGAGACAGTCAAACAAAAGGGGGGAGGGAAGGATGGGATGAAGTAATAAGAGGGTGGGGGTATGAGGAAGTGGCAGTAGAGGGGGGAGCAGGAGAGCGACATAAGGGAAAGGAGTGCATAGATAGAGGGGGAGCACAGAGAAAGGATGAGCAGATGGAAGGAGAGAATGGTTCAAATGGCTCTGAGCACTATGGGACTTCACATCTGAGGTCATCAGTCCCCTAGAACTTAGAACAACTTAAACCTAACTAAGCTAAGGACAACACACATATCCATGCCCGAGGCAGGATTCGAACACTGCGACCGCAGCAGTCGCGCGGTTCCAGACTGAAGCGCCTAGAACCTCTCGGCAACAGCGGGTGGCGGAAGGAGAGACTACTGAGAAGTAGAAACATGGAGAGAGTGGTGGGAGGAGACGGAGTGAAGAGCACGAGAAGATGGACATAGACTTGTGAGTACACAACGCCCAACGAATAATGCGTCCAAGAAAGTGACAGCTAGACGAACGTTGATCGTAAAAGGAAGGAGAATGCTTCTGCGATTCCATATGCTTGGTTACAAGTCCCCTATATTCTTTCTCTCGAAACCGTTATGGAGGATAATTCCAATTACCGTAATAATAATAGCCCAAGTGACCCGTTGAGACAAGTGTGATCCTGTAAGCAGATTGTTTATTTGCACAGATTGTATGAAAACGTAGCGAACTGTAAAGGAAAAATCGTGAAAAAAATTGCTGCGCTTCATTAGAGAGGACCAGAGGTGGCGAATGTTTCACAGTACATTTTCTTGTCAAGATATTGTGGGGACCAAACGGCATCCTACACCTATTACACGTAATCAGAAACTGAATCTAAGTAAAGGCACCATAATATGATCGCGTTAGTGTCGGATGGCAAACTGCAACCAGAATTGTGGAATTTTGTTTTTCGGCTCATGACAGCAGTAAGCTCCTTCGAGGGTGAATTCTTTAGTGAACGAATGGGACATTGGGTGAATTACTTTCAGTCTCAGGTTAAGCCAGACCTCATTGACGACCCTGAAATCTGCTGAAGGCGTTGCTTGCAGTAGTAGTTATTTTATCACTGTTTGAGCTGGGCTTAACGATTGAAGTGTGATTCAAGAATGGAGACAGACAGGAAATGTTTTAGACCATATGCTCTTTCCTATCTACACGTATCACATAGTGTGTTGGAAATCTCGACCCACGACGTCTGAAGATAGCGAACCAGTACAATAAAACGTTTGTCGGCTTATTCCCCTGATGAAAGCCTTACCTATGTCTCTGACAAGCATTCTGAGTTACCAGTTTCAACATCAAAAGCGTAAACCGTGCAAAATAGTCACTGTTTCGGAATTGTCATGCTCTACTGAAAGGCAATAGACATGATATTTTGTCACAAAAAGAACACTGACTTTGTCAGTCAATACGTATCCCCAAATAGTCTTGTGCTATAACCATAATATCATCGTCAATGCGTCAGCGTAAGTGCTGTTAAGGAGCCGTAGCACAAGTGACAGTTAAGATTGCTCCCTTAAAGAATACCATTGGTGCATGGTAGAACACTGATTATTGAAAACCCTGTGGAAATCGAAAGTATTACCGAATGATGGCCCCTGGGTCCGATCTGATGGCTAAATGTTGGTCTGGTTTGCATTAGATCGCTCCTTGCATTTATTAGTAGGGAAAATTTATTTTAAAGCATTGGCGCTTACGAATGCTTGCTTGGTTTTCCATTTGATAACACTACTACATTATTCGTTGGAGAAATACGGCCTTTGCTGCTTCAAGGCGGAGGTTCTGGATCTATAAACATACTAGAACAATTGTCAATGAAACTTAGATGTTACCAAAAAACTGGAAACCATTTAGGCCCTAGAAAGATATTCTGCAACGGTAGGTCAAGTATGTTTACTTAGGCATATACCTAAACGATACAATTGTACTATAATAAAACAATAATTAAAAAGAATAACGATATACATAGGGAGTGATATTATTGGTGTGAATCATTAAAGAAAAAAGATATAATAACTTTAGAGCAACTATACAATTTCAGAAACTATTACACCGTGCGATGAATCTGAGTTATTATATGTGGCTAAATTTATTCCATCTAATAATTTATCAGGACACCTAATTTATATGATATTAACAAGGTATTACATTAATTAATTTAATTCAGCAGATGATTTAGGGTAGTATTATTATCATAACTTTATATTTTCGTTTCCAAGTTTCATGTTTATATTTGCATGCAAAATTTACTATGTACTTAGAGTTCGAAACCATGCATACACATGAACTACTGTAATTGGTAACCAAACATCATTGTAGAAGTTATACCCACCCTGGGCCTAAGTTAATCAATTACGTTTAAGGAACATGAGTCTCTTGACTGGTTTCATTCTTCTTAATGGGCTAACCTTTTTATACCAGTATGTTTACCACACTGCAATGGCAAAATCTACTTAATATCTTGTACAGTTAGCACCTACACAAAAGTTTTGGTGTCAATTGGCCGTTAACTAGTTCAGGATTTCTTAGCAGCAGTCCCATTAACCTGCGTCCAATCCTGTTGAGCATGTTCCATTAAAGGCTTGCCTCACCTTTTCAGCCTTGTACCTCTCATTTCCTAGTTTATTTAATTTCTTAATATATAACCACTCCGTATAACACAAGCGGCAAGACGCAGTCAATACCTTCGCTGCGCAGTCCCGATGGTACTGTTACCGACGACTGTGCCGCTAAAGCGGAGTTATTGAACGCAGTTTTCCGAAATTCCTTCACCAGGGAAGATGAATGGAATATTCCACAATTTGAAACACGAACAGCTGCTAGCATGTGTTTCTTAGAAGTAGATACCTTAGGGGTTGCGATGCAACTCAAATCGCTTGATACGGGCAAGTCTTCAGGTCCAGATTGTATACCGATTAGGTTCTTTTCAGATTACGCTGATACAATAGCTCCCTACTTAGCACTCATATAAAACCGCTCGCTCACCGATAGATCTGTACCTACAGACTGGAAAATTGCGCAGGTCGCACCAGTGTTTAAGAAGGGTAGTAGGAGTAATCCATCTAACTACAGACCTATATCATTGACGTCGGTTTGCAGTAGGGTTTTGGAGAATATACTGTATTGAAACATTATGAATCACCTCGAAGGGAACGATATATTGATACGTAATCAGCATGGTTTCTGAAAACATCGTTCTTGTGCAACGCAGCTAGCTCTTTATTCGCACGAAGTAATGGCCGCTCTCGACAGGCGATCTCAAGTTGATTCCATATTTCTAGATTTCCGGAAAGCTTTTGACACCGTTCCTCACAAGCGACTTCTAATCAAGCTGCGGGCCTATGGGATATCGTCTCAGTTGTTCGACTGGACTCGTGTTTTCCTGTCAGGAAAGTCGCAGTTCGTAGTAATAGACGGCAAATCATCGAGTAAAACTGAAGTGATATCAGGTGTTCCCCAGGGAAGCGTCCTGGGACCTCTGCTGTTCCTGATCTATATAAATGACCTAGGTGACTATCTGAGCAGTTCTCTTAGGTTGTTCGCAGATGATGCTGTAATTTACCGTCTAGTAAGGTCATCCGAAGACCAGTATCAGTTGCAAAGTGATTTAGAAAAGATTGCTGTATGGTGTGGCAGGTGGCAGTTGACGCTAAATAACGAAAAGTGTGAGGTGATCCACATGAGTTCCAAAAGAAATCCGTTGGAATTCGATTACTCAATAAATAGTACAATTCTCACGGCTGTCAATTCAACTAAGTACCTGGGTGTTAGGCCAGCCGAAGTGGCCGTGCGGTTAAAGGCGCTGCAGTCTGGAACCGCAAGACCGCTACGGTCGCAGGTTCGAATCCTGCCTCGGGCATGGATGTTTGTGATGTCCTTAGGTTAGTTAGGTTTAACTAGTTCTAAGTTCTAGGGGACTAATGACCTCAGCAGTTGAGTCCCATAGTGCTCAGAGCCATTTGAACCTGGGTGTTAAAATTACGAACAACTTCAGTTGGAAAGACCACATAGATAATATTGTGGGGAAGGCGAGCCGAAGGTTGCGTTTCATTGGCAGGACACTTAGAAGATGCAACAAGTCCACTAAAGAGACAGCTTACACTACACTCGTTCGTCCTCTGTTAGAATATTGCTGCGCGGTGTGGGATCCCTACCAGGTGGGATTGACGGAGGACATCGAAAGGGTGCAAAAAAGGGCAGCTCGTTTTGTATTATCACGTAGTAGGGGAGAGAGTGTTGCAGATATGATACGCGAATTGGGATGGAAGTCACTACAGCAAAGACGTTTTTCGTCGCGGCGAGATCTATTTACGAAATTTCAGTCACCAACTTTCTCTTCCGAATGCGAAAATATTTTGTTGAGCCCAACCTACATAGGTAGGAATGATCATCTAAATAAAATGAGAGAAATCAGAGCTCGAACAGAAAGGTTTAGGTATTCGTTTTTCCCGCGCGCTGTTTGGGAGTGGAATGGTAGAGAGATAGTATGATTGTGGTTCGATGAACCCTCTGCCAAGCACTTAAATGTGAATTGCAGAGTAGTTATGTAGATGTAGATGTAACACATTCTCCAGACTTTACACTTACGAACTGCCTCTGTGATACAAAATCCATTCAAATGTGGTAAGTCGAATGTCTAGAGTATTCCTATGTGTTAGATATATGCTATACTACATGAGTCACTAATAGCAAAAACAAAAAACCCACAGTTTATGGAGTACGGACGCTTCAGAGAGAGAAGGGAGCCAGAATATCCTCCATCTTCGAGATCTTTCCCTGTCAACCGACTCCAGGACCTGCCCCTCGCATCAAGAAAGAAGAGAATAGTAAGGACGATACTCGGAAGGACTGCCGTGCAGAGGTGAGCAAACATCAGTACTACTGGTTATACATCGCAGAAACAGTCACTCTCCCAGACAGCTCTCTCATTTTTACACGTGGGACTAGGTAAGGAATTCACTTTGTTATAATCCATTAATTCAAAATAGCAGTAGTTACAGTACCCTAAAATAAATGTGACATACAACGGAATGATACTGCTGTGGAAAGTAAACTTCCGTTGTAAAATTACAAGGACACGGAATATACCACTCGTCGGAAACACAAGCTAAAAACATATGTTAACAGTCGATTCAGTCTTACATGGTTTCCCACGTGCATTCGACATGCTACCTAAAGTGTCCAGTACACGATGTACGATCATACGGAGTGTTAGCTTCAATACTTGTTCATGAAACTATGTGCTGGTATGAACTGCAGTGGTCATATGTTGTCGGTAATAAGAGGCAAAAATCTGACTTCAACTTCTGTTCAGTAGCTGCAGGAGAAACAGACACGATACCAATGCGACGTATATGGTTTACAGTTCCAGTGCTTGTGGCCCCCATCAGTGTGACATACAGAATAAGGTTTTGAAGCATGAAGAGTAGTTAATAAGAATATGAGTAACCAGACCAAACCACACGAAGATATAACAGAGAGTTGTATATTGTGAGGGGCTCTTAAACAAAAGGTAACGATGTTGTCGTAATCTCTTTGTGTAGTCTTCCAGAATGTGAATTCGGGGTAGACTAGGCTGCCTCGTAGAGCTTTACACGTATATTCAAATGACGATCAGAGGATCAAGTGAGAGAAATTAAGGTGTTAATAGAGAGTGTTATAAAAATAAATATAGGTTCTCGCTATCAAATTTTCTTGTTTACAATTGCCTGCGTATTTCATTATGTTCTTGTCCGCCCCGGTAGCTGAGTGGTCAGCGTGACAGACTGTCAATCCTAAGGGCCCGGGTTCGATTCCCGGCTGGGTCGGAGATTTTCTCCGCTCAGGGACTGGGTGTTGTGTTGTCCTAATCATCGTCATTTCATCCCCATCGACGCGCAGGTCACCGAAGTGGCGTCAAATCGAAAGACCTGCACCAGGCGAACGGTCTACCCGACGGGCGGCCCTAGCCACACGACATTTCCATTTCCACTATGTTCTTGCTGTACGTATACTTCTGCTCTACTGTCGCCATTAGTGAACAAAGATGCATTACAAACGTTATATACAAAACTGAACAGACATTGTCTATGTTTTTCGAGTCATATATCTATTGACATGTTTCAGTTTTCTTCATATGTTGCGCACTACACAGTGGGCGGACAACAATCTGGTGTTTATACACTTTGCACACCTTCACATTCTTCCCCCTTCAGGTGCGGGGTTCATTGCTCCTAGATGCCATATCATTATTAATGTCAACCAACCTTTATTTTGTTAAATGTGCCCCATTAAAACATTCTGTACCCTTTTCATTCGCGTGCCTCTCACTTCTCTATCTCTGTTTGATATATTATTTTTTGACAAACGCTTATAACATCACATTTCACATTCGTTATTAGACACAATTATGGTCTGCTAACTTAATATACCATGTGTTTAACAAAGCTAAGTCAGTTGTCTAAAGTTTCCTTCTGTTAGACATATGGCATCCCAGCTGAATAAGCGATAGTAAAACCAAATCATCTACAGGGCCATGCTGTTGGGCGCGTCAAGAAGAGAAAGGCAGCCGAAGAAACACCACCGTCTGATGACCGCGAGCGCAAACACACTGAACAGCGTCGCCGTCATCGCAAGAGACGTGAGAATAAACTGGTCGCCGCGCCGCCGGAGGGCCCTGCTGGGGTAAGTCAGTGTCATTACTGCCATGGATAGCAGGCAGGGAGAGTCGAACAAACAAGTTGAGAGCTGAGAAACAACAGGTACTTCATAAACTGCACTCATTGCAGAATCAGCCACTCTGCCAGATCATGTCTATCGAGATTTTCTGATGCTCCAGACATGCCTCCTCGACTACAAATTACGGAAGGATAGTTTAAGGGATTCACTTTATTATGGTCAAATGATAGATTCGTTACAAGATGATGATTTAAATATTGGGTCGTACGGATAGTTACTATTGTGGGACAGTAAGGCCCGGTGTAAAATATCCACGGGTTACGATTATAACACATGTGTGAAACACAGCAGCTTCAAACAGCTTCATGAGCACAAATTATAGATCTGCAGCCGTGCAAGTCACAACTGGCGAATGACTACTGCCAGTCGGAGACACATCCGTCCATCTGTATCGCAGATTTGAGGTAATGGTGTAAGACTAGAGAACGGCATCCAGTGTCGACGAATTCATTATAGATGTAGTTCGGAGTGTGGAATGACGGGGAATAAACCGTTTGACTCATTTTAAACGCAGGTATGCCGATAACCGTTTTATGTAATTTATCTAAACACGGAGAACCGCAATCCGATTGGCCGACGTTAATTTAACTGGGCACAAATACTGGCGCCAGGACCTATCACATCAAAGAGATAACTGCCATGTACGTAAAGATACAGGTATGAGTGATATTAGCCCAGACTGTTAACGGAACTGAACACTTCAGTAGGATACCCTGGTACGAAACCACAAGCTGAATACCAGTACCATCAGTGGCACTTGTGAGACAGTAGGGAACCAATAAAGCACTCGGAATCAGTTACAACAGTTCGGCGATTTATACCTGCAAGAAAGTGATGACTCATCTAACGTACATGGTAGAAGCGAAGTGACTACGTTAACATAGGAGAAAACTTGGTAAGAATTAGTCGAAGTTAATCAGACTTTGAATACATTCCAACTGTATTAATGAAATACTCTGCGACTGACACAAATGGCATACCGAGAACAACTTAAATTTCTTAAAACAGCCCTGACACATGGAGAGCATCAGTGCAGTCTTTTCTGGTTTATTATAATTACATCAACAATTGTTCACGTGATGAGGTAAGCGTGAGTTACAAGCACTTAACTTAGCCAGGCTATTTGTGTGAAATAGTAGTAATAACAGCACACACGACGTCAATGGCACAACTCTCAAAAATGTGTTACTGCCTCTCACTGGAGCGAATCAGAGATGGCCCAGGAGCCTTGGTGCAGGTTCTGATAGGATTACTCCGAAGACGAAACCAGATGTCATCCCATCTGTATGTACACTGCGTCTGCGATCAGCTTAATAACTGAAGTTTTAGCACGTAAAGAGAGTAATTAAGAGCAAGGACAATGTACACAAATATAAAGGGTTCTAATATGACAGGTGCTGATAAAATTGTGCTGCGTTAATAATCTTACAGGAGATATAGGGGCTCTGATACTATACAGGAACAGCGCGAAAATCCACTACGTGTCACTAAATACTGTCAGTATAACGAGTAATGTTTTATCAGAGCAACTGACATATAGGTAATTAATAACTCCACGTGATTCACTTTTAATTGAAAGAAACACTTTTCTTTGGCACAAGATTGTGCATAATAATGTAAAAATTAATTACGATTCCGTTAGGAAGCTCCCTTTGTGAGGTTACGACGAAGCCATCGACATACCTCTCTGGAAGTCAGAAGTATCCGTACCGGGTGACCTTACCGATTAACAAATTGCTTCCTATAGGATAATAGGCGTTTAGTTAAAGGTATTGGGCAAGGCCAACATTAATAAATTGAATTTATTCAACAAATTTTGGTTCCAGCGGCGTTATAAGAATGTAAATAGGGGGTTTATGACACTACTGAATGGAACAGTGGTCACTATAGGGCTGCATGTATTACACTTCGCTACAGACGTCATGTTAAACATAAGCGCACACGAACAGAAAACTATTATGTTCATTAAGTATACTACTGGCCATTAAAATTGCAACACCACGAAGATGACGTGCTACAGACGCGAGATTTAACCGACAGGAAGAAGATGCTGTGATATGCAAATGATTACCTTTTCAGAGCATTCACACAAGGTTGACGCCGGTGGCGACACCTACAACGTGCTGACATTAGGAAAGTTTCCAACCGATTTCTCATACACAAACAGCAGTTGACCGGCGTTGCCTGGTGAAACGTTGTTGTGATGCCTCGTGTAAGGAGGAGAAATGCGTACCATCACGTTTCGGATTTTGATAAAGATCGGATTGTAGTCTATCGCGATTGCGGTTTATCGTATCACGATATTGCTACTCGCGTTAGTCGAGTTCTAATGACTGTGAGCAGAATATGAAATCGATGGGTTCAGGAGGGTAATACGGAACGCCGTGCTGGATCCCAACGGCCTCGTATCACTAGCAGTCAAGATGACAGGCATCTTATCTGCATTGCTGTAACGGATCGTGCAGCCACGTCTCGATCCCTGAGTCAACAGATGGGGACGTTTGCAAGACAACAACCGTCTGCACGAACAGTTCGACGACGTTTGCAGCAGCATGGACTATCAGCTCGGAGCCCATGGCTGCGGTTACCCTTGACGGTGCATCACAGACAGGAGCGCCTGCGATGCACGAATGGCAAAACGCCATTTTTTTCGGATGAATCCAGGTTCTGTTTACAGCATCATGATGGTCACATAAATGTGTGGCGACACTGCGGTGAACGCACATTGGAAGCGAGTATTCGTCATCGCCATACTGGCGTATCACCAGGAGTGGTGGTATGGGGTGCCATTGGTTACACGTCTCGGTCACCTCTTGTTCGCATTGACGGCACTTTGAACAGTGGACATTACATTTCAGATGTGTTACGACCCGTGGCTCTACCCTTCATTCGATCCCTGCGATACCCTACATTTCAGCAGGATAATGCACGACCGCATGTTGTAGGTCCTGTACGGGCCTTTCTGGATACAGAAAATGTCGACTGCTGCCCTGGCCAGCACATTCTCCAGATCTCTCACCAATTGAAATGTCTGGTCAATCGTGGCCGAGCAACTGGCTCGTCACAATACGCCAGTCACTACTCTTGATGAACTGTGGTATCGTGTTGAAGCTGCATGGTCATCTGTACCTGTACTCGCCATTCAAGCTCTGTTTGACTCAATGCCCAGGCGTATCAAGGCCTTTATTAAGACCAGAGGTGGTTGATCTGGGCATTGATTTCTCAGGATCCATGCACCCAAACTGCGTGAAAATATAATCACATGTCAGTTCTAGCATAATATATTTGTCCAGTGAATACCCGTTTATCATCTGCATTTCTTTTTGGTGTGGCAATTTTAATGGCCAGTAGTGTATTAACTTACTTTATACTGTAACTAAAATACCCATACCTTGGCAAAGATTGGTTAATTAGTTTGGGAAAACAACCACGTTCGCAATAGTTCCACAGTGCTTCCCGAATATTAGTCACATATGAAAGAAGTACAGAAATACTCGTGCCTGCACCCATTGTCTTGACTCAGTACAAGTTGTGTTCGAGATTACCATGAAACTCAACTGAACGGTGGAAGTCGTAATGTCAGTCGGAAATCGTTACATACACCCTGCAGCTGAGTTAGCGAACGCCGCTGTCGCTCACCATACTTATCGTTACCCGTGGCCGCGGGAGGCTGCCGTAGTGGCTGCCGCACTCTCAGTCATCTGACCTGTACTGAAGACTGCTCTCCCTGAGAGCCGAGACTCTATGTGCCTTTCTCAACTGATGTGTCCGCTGGTGAGTCAACGATGAAAGTTTGTTCCACAGAGCGCTCCCAATAAGTACCAGAAATTTTATTTACTTTTCGGGGTGTGCGTGGTGTCGGATAATCAATGACTTACTCTCCTGAGCACCAGCCAATCAGATCCCTTGTAACAGTGCAAAAATCTCCCCTATTTAACATAATATACCAGTCATAGGTTCATTGTGCTGAAGCTGAGAAACAGGCAACTTCTGACTCCCACCATCTGTCCTATGTCACGTTCAGTCAATCAGGCGTTCTCCATGTAGACACATGTGAGTTCTGTTCTTCCACTCCAGAATTTATTCGCATTATCCTATGTCAGTGCTCGCTCGTTTCTTAGCAGAGTCAACAAAATTTCAGTTAGCTTCGCAGCAGCCTGTCACCTCAGGGAGCCGTGCTGTTAAGCACATAAGATCCAGGTGGTCTTTCGTCCCACTCCAGCCTTACCTTTTCACCGTTGTGGACCTAGCAGTTCCCATAATATGGGGACACAACCTGTAGCTCCTAACTCACAATATGCCCCTTTGCACCAGTGGACACCCCAAGTTAAAACCTACACATCAGCTTTCCATCGTTTAGGATGCAGACACGGACAGTGCCTCTGAAGTGGAGTTCACGCCACGTGCTCTGTACTGTGGCCTGACACCGACTCACGCTCCGTTCTTGTGGTGGCCTCAGTTCAACATTCAGTCTGTACGATTCCCCGCTACTCATTTAAACAATCGCCCAGATCCAGGAAATAATCGGGAAATCTAGTGTCAGATACGAGAATCGCTGACGTCAGTTTCACCAAAAACTCTTATTTCTTGCTGGGAATTGATTTAGATTCGTTGGGTTAGTGAAGTTAACGGAGTTTGACTATGGCACCAGACAGGGCCTACGAAAACGTTTGCACAACACTCTGGTTTGAGATACATGCTTACTTTACTGTGTATTTGGCATTCATAAGTTTGTGCTGTACTGTGGTAAGTAGTAAAGAAAAAACCGTCTCGAACGTTACCTACAAAACAGGCCATGAAAAATGACTCATGTGGTTACATCTTTTGGTTAAGAGGTTGGTTTCATTTTTCTGTGAGAGCTAAACTCATTATGTGAAATGGTTCTAATGGCTCTGAGCACTATGAGACTTATCATCTGAAGTCATCAGTCCCCTAGAACTTAGAACTGCTTAAACCTAACTAACCTAAGGACATCACGTCATCCATGCCCGAGGAAGGATTCGAACCTGCGACCGTAGCGGTCGCGTGGCTCCAGACTGAAGCGCCTACAACCGCTCGACCACGGCGGCGGCCTCTTTATGTCTTTTCGCACATTATGCACTGCTGCGGTAATAAATTGTTTCTTATATTCCAATCTAGGCCCATCGTCTCAGCTTTTTCTAACAAGTGCCTGCGTAACTATTCATGGATGAGATAGAAATAGTCGTGTCAACCTACCACTAACCATCGACCTTTCATTCTTGTATCACACAGTTCTCTAACTTATTTGATAACTTAGTTTCTAACTGACGTCTTCTTATAGCCTACATTTAAGGGCTGCTAATTTGACATATAATCTGTTTAAGAATGCTAAGTGCAGTATCCAAAGCTTTATCTATGATTGATATATGACATCCTAGCTGAATAAATAACTATAAGTTCAAACGACCCACAGGTCAACGTTATTGGGCGCTTCAAAGTGATTAAGATCGTAGAAGATAATCCACCGTTTAAGGATCAAGACAGCGACCTGACTACTCAAACAGAGATTTGCCCCAAGGAACGAGATGTAATACTGGTCGATGCGCCGCTGGAGGGCCCCCCTGGTGTAAGTCGACATTGTTACTAACATTAAGACTAAGTGTGTGAGAGCGATGAGGAAACAGCTGTGTCTCTGATTGTGCATACTGCAGAATTAGCCACTTAGACAGGTGATATCAGTCGAGATAATCTCATGGTTTGCACACATCTCCATGACTGTAAAATGCAGTTGTCCCTCAGTATTAACAGACTGATTCACGATATTAGAATCCAATAATATAGCAACCGTTGGTTCGAAGACCCAAATGTAAATGTAAAGTACTACTCATGGAATGTAAGGTTCCGTTGTAAAACTGTCACGGGTTCGGCAAATATTACTCGTGTTACAGACGCTAACCTACAGCGATTGTGAGTCCGCCAACTGTAGAACTCCGTCGTGACGGGTCTCAACGGTCCTATGGCTGCTACCAGTCGGAGAAACATCCGTTTACTGCACGTACCAGGCAATGCTGTAAGGTCAGCAGCTGAATTTCAGTTTGCGACAAAGTCGAAATCGAGTTACTGCAACTTATGGAATTTTCTGTGGAATACCATTAACGATTGACTTGTCTCTTACAGAGATGTAAGACTTCGGAAAATATCCTACTGAATCATAGCTGAAAAATTATACGGTTGCTAGTGAGGGTACGAACGTCTGGCTACAGTGCGACTGCTGCCGTTGTCATTTGCTATCAAGGCTAGCGGAAGTTCTTTAGATGCTGCTGTGTAATGCAATGCTGTGTAAAGCAAATCTCGACCACAGTAGCATACACTCGTCTGGTCAGTCACACCTTCAACAGTTAGATTAGCGCCAAGAAATATCACAATAAAAAGCAAAACTTCCTATGTACTTATATACAAATAAGTAGAAGTAGGCAATCCTCTTAGTGAAGCAGAGCACTCCTGCGTGCTACGAAAGAGTCAGTGGATGTGAAACCAGCAGCTAGGAATAATTGACGCCAGGAATACCACCAAAGAACACGTGAAACGGTAGAGGACGGATAATTCAGTCACAACAGTTACAACACTTCAACGATTGTTGCCTTCAAGCAGGTTATTATATCCCATCTAACACGCATGTTTTTAAATGGTATAATTACTGCATCTAGTACGTTCGCTTCATAACGGTACTTTCGTATGATCTCTTGAAACAATTGAGTAGGATATATTAGGCCTCATAAACATTCCATCTGTGTAAATGAATGATCGTCTCACCTAAAGAACATAGTCATTTCTCTTCCAGCACTGCTCACACAATGAGAGCACAGTTCGATGCAATTTCGTGGGGTTTGCTCTGTTACGACACTTCTTCGAACACTGAAACGTACGTGATCTTTCAAAAGGGTTGTCAGTCCATACTATCAATTTTACTTGATAAGAAGTGCAGTGGCCCAGGTTATGAGGAAGTATTATTGTCTCTCATTGAGGCGAATAATAGGTTTCTCACGTGTATCCATGCAGGTTCTGCTAGAGATACAATGCCCACATTACTTTTCAACACCATAATACTTAGGTTTTGGAACCAAAAAGATAATTAACAGGGTATTACCACATCCTTAATGGATGTTAGTCTATAAAGTGGAATTACTTTGTTTTCTACAGATATAGGCTGTTTTAGAATTAAGCTGATTGAGTTACAGCTAGAACTATAGTTAGGATTATACTCTGTTCCAGACTGAGCAACAGGTTTGAGGTAAAGCGTAAAAATTACAATTCGATGTATTAAAAAAATTACTTTCACACAGCTGTCGCGGAGTGACAAAAAGTTTAATCATAGAACGAGGCTAACAGAACAGCGTGTGCGAGATACACAATGTATCCCAACATCTGGCTGAAAATGATGGCGCCCTCCATCGGTAATGCTGCGATTCAATGTGGTGGCTTGATGACAGCTTCCACTCTCGCAGGCATATGTTCAGTCAGGTGCTGGTAGGTTTCTTGGGGAATGGCAGCCCAATCTTAACGGAGTGTTGCACTGAGGAGAGGTGTCGATGTCGTTGGGTGAGGGCTGACACGAAGTCGGCGTTGCAAAACATCCCAAAGGTGTCCTATGGGATTCAGATCAGGAGTCTGTGCAGGCTAGTCCATTACAGGGATGTTATTGTCGTGTAACCACACGACGATAGGCTGTGCATTATGACAGGTGCTTGATCGTGTTGAAAGATGCAATCGCCATCCTCGAATTGCTCTTCAACAGTGGGAAGCAAGAAGGTGCTTAAAACATCAATGTAGGCCTGTGCTTTGATAGTGCCACGCAAAACAACAAGGAGTGCGAGCCGTCTCCATGAGAAAACCGACCATACCCTAATACCTCCGCCTACGAATTTTACGCTGGCAGACAACATTCACCGGGCATTCGCAATACCCACACCCTGCCATCGGATGGCCACATTGTCTACCGAGATTCTTCTCTCCACACAGAGCTTTTCCACTGTTAAATCGTCCATTGTTTACTATCCTTACACCAAGCGAGGCGTCGTTTGGCATTTACCGGCGTGATGTGTGGCTTATGAGCAGCCGCTCGACCATGAAATCCGTCCATACTTTCTCACCTCCCGCCTGTCATAGTAATGGATCCTGATGCAGTATGGAATTCCTGTGTGAGGGTGTGGATAGTGTCAGCATATTACACATTACGACCCTCTTCAAGTGTCGGCGGTCTCTGTCAAACAGACGAGGCCAGCCTGTACCATTTTGTGCTGTAAGTGTCCCTTCACGTTTTCACTTCCCTGTGGCACCGGAAACAGTGGACCTAGGAATGTTTAGGAGCGTTTACAGACGTATATGTACCCATGGTCTAGGGGTAGCGTCTTTGATTCATAATCAAAACGTCTTCGGTCCCAGGTTCGATCCCCGCCACTGCCTAAATTTGGATAAATAATCAGCATTGGCGGCCGAAGACTTCCGGCATAAGAAGTCAGCCTCATTCTGCCGACGGCCTTGTCAAAGAGGGCGAAGGAGCGGATAGAGGTTCAGGGCACTCTCTTGTCCTAGGGGTGGGAAATTGCCCCTAAAGGCAGAAGAATCAGCAATGATCAACGACATGAGGATGCAGAAGGCAATGGACACCACTGCATTAAAGACACGTAACGTGTATCCACAGGACATGTGGCCTGTAATTGAAGAAGTGTCATTATGATCTCTCCATTAGCAAAAGATTCCGGAATAGTCCCCCATTCGGATCTCCGGGAGGGGACTGCCAAGGGGGAGGTTACCATGAGAAAAAGATTGAATAATCAACGAAAGGATAACGTTCTACGAGTCGGAGCGTGGAATGTCAGAAGCTTGAACGTGGTAGGGAAACTAGAAAATCTGAAAAGGGAAATGCAAAGGCTCAATATAGATATAGTGGGGGTCAGTGAAGTGAAGTGGAAGGAAGACAAGGATTTCTGGTCAGATGAGTATCGGGTAATATCAACAGCAGCAGAAAATGGTATAACAAAATGGCTCTGAGCACTATGGGACTCAACTGCTGAGGTAATTACTCCTCTAGAACTTAGAACTAGTTAAACCTAACTAACCTAAGGACATCACACACATCCATGCCCGAGGCAGGATTCGAACCTGCGACCGTAGCAGTCTCGCGGTTCCAGACTGCAGCACCAGAACCGCGCGGCCACTTCGGCCGGCAAATGGTATAACAGGTGTAGGATTCGTTATGAATAGGAAGGTAGGGCAGAGGGTGTGTTACTGTGAACAGTTCAGTGACCGGGTTGTTCTAATCAGAATCGACAGCAGACCAACACCGACAACGATAGTTCAGGTATACATGCCCACGTCGCAAGCTGAAGATGAACAGATAGAGAAAGTGTATGAGGATATTGAAAGGGTAATGCAGTATGTAAAGGGTGACGAAAATCTAATAGTCATGATCGACTGGAATGCAGTTGTAGGGGAAGGAGTAGAAGAAAAGGATACAGGAGAATATGGGCTTGGGACAAGGAATGAAAGAGGAGAAAGACTAATTGATTTCTATAACAAGTTTCAGCTAGTAATAGCGAATACCCTTTTCAAGACTCAGCAGAGGAGGAGGTACACTTGGAAAATGCCGGGAGATACGGGAAGATTTCAATTAGATTACATCATGGTCAGACAGAGATTCCGAAATCAGATACTGGACTGTAAGGCGTACCCAGGAGCAGATATAGACTCAGATCACAATATAGTAGTGATGAAGAGTGGGCTGATGTTCAAGACACTAGTCAAGAAGAATCAATACGCAAAGAAGTGTGATACGGAAGTACTAAGGAATGACGAGATACGTTTGAAGTTCTCTAACGCTATAGATACAGCAATAAGGAATAGCGCAGTAGGCAGTACAGTTGAAGCGGAATGGACATCTCTAAAAAGGGCCATCACAGAAGTTGGGAAGGAAAACATAGGTACAAAGAAGGTAGCTGCGAAGAAACCATGGGTAACAGAAGAAATACTTCAGTTGATTGATGAGAGGAGGAAGTACAAACATGTTCCGGGAAAATCAGGAATACACAAATACAAGTCGCTGAGGAATGAAATAAATAGGATGTGCAGGGAAGCTGAGACGAAATGGTTGCAGGAAAAATGTGAAGACATCGAAAAATATATCATTGTCGGAAGGACAGACTCAGCACACAGGAAAGTCAAAACAATCTTTGGTGACATTAAAAGCAACGGTGGTAACATTAGGAGTGCAACGGGAATTCCACTGTTAAATGCAGAGGAGAGATCAGATAGGTGGAAAGAATACATTGAAAGCCTCTATGAGCGTGAAGATTTGTCTGATGTGATAGAAGAAGAAACAGGAGTCGATTTAGTGGAGATAGGGGATCCAGTATTAGAATCGGAATTTAAAAGAGCTTTGGAGGACTTACGGTCAAATAAGGCGGAAGGGATAGATAACAATCCATCAGAATTTCTAAAATCATTGGGAGAAGTGGCAACAAAACGATTGTTCACGTTGGTGTGCAGAATATATGAGTCTGGCGACATACCATCTGGCTTTTGGAAAAGCATCATCCAAACAATTCCGAAGACGGCAAGAGCTGACAAGAGCGAGAATTATCGCACAATCAGTTTAACAGCTCATGCATCGAAGCTGCTTACAAGAATAATATACAGAAGAATGGAAAGGAAAATTGAGAATGCGCTAGGTGACGATCAGTTTGGCTTTAGGAAATGTAAAGGGACGAGAGAGGCAATTCTGACGTTACGTCTAATAATGGAAGAAAGGCTAAAGAAAAATCAAGACACGTTCATAGGATTTGTCGACCTGGAAAAGGCGTCCGACAATATAAAATGGTGCAAGCTGTTCGAGGTTCTGAAAAAAGTAGGGGTAAGCTATAGGGAGAGACGGGTCATACACAATATGTACAACAACAAAGAGGGAATAATAAGAGTGGACGATCAAAAACGAAGTGCTCGTATTAAGAAGGGTGCAAGACAAGGCTGTAGCCTTTCGCCCCTACTCTTCAATCTGTACATGGAGGAAGCAATGATGGAAATAAAGAAAGGTTCAGGAGTGGAATTAAAATACAAGGTGAAAGGATATCAATGATAAGATTCGCTGATGACATTGCTATCCTGAGTGAAAGTGAAGAAGAATTAAATCATCTGCTGAACGGAATGAACAGTTTAATGACTACACAGTGTGGTTTGAGAGTAAATCGGAGAAAGACGAAAGTAATCAGAAGTAGTAGAAATGAGAACAGCGAGAAACTTAACATCAGGATTGATGGTCACGAAGTCAATGAAGTTAAGGAATTCTGCTACCTAGGCAGTAAAATAACCAATGACGGACGGAGCAAGGAGGACATCAAAAGCAGACTCGCAATGGCAAACAAGGCATTTCTGGCCAAGAGAAGTCTACTAATATCAAATACCGGCCTTAATTTGAGGAAGAAATTTCTGAGGATGTACGTCTGGAGTACAGCATTGCATGGTAGTGAAACATGGACTGTGGGAAAACCGGAACAGAAGAGAATCGAACATTTGAGATGTGGTGCTATAGACGAATGTTGAAAATTAGGTGGACTGATAAGGTAAGAAATGAGGAGGTTCTATGCAGAATCGGAGAGGGAAGGAATATGTGGAAAACACTGATAAGGAGAAGGGACAGGATGATAGGGCATCTGCTAAGACATGTGGGAATGACTTCCATGGTACTAGAGGGAGCTGTAGAGGGCAAAAACTGTATAGGAAGACAGAGATTGGAATACATCAAGCAAATAATTGAGGACGTAGGTTGCAAGTGCTACTCTGAGGTGAGGAGGTTAGCACAGGAAAGGAATTCGTGGCGGGCCGCATCAAACCAGTCAGTAGACTGATGACCAAAAAAAAAAAAAAAAAAAAACAGACGTATGACACAAGTGATACCCAATCACCTGACCATGTTCGAAAACCTCGAGTTCTGCGGATCGCCCCATTCTACTCTCTCACGATCTCTAATGACTACTGAAGTCGCTGACATGGAGTACCTGTCAGTAGGTGGCAGCACAGTGCACCTAATATGGAAAACGTATGTATCTGGGGGTGTCCGGATGCTTCTGACCACACAGTCTAGGTGCATTTCTCTCCTCACATTTAGCACAGGCTAATTACTCAAACATGTACGCATTTACGAACATTTAAAGCGTCTTGCTATTAATTGTTCGACTTTCAAAACTTATCATGATCTCCTTCTTGCCGGCCGAAGTGGCCGTGCGGTTCTGGGCGCTGCAGTCCGGAACCGCGAGACCCCTATGGTCGCAGGTTCGAATCCTGCCTCGGGCATGGATGTGTGTGATGTCCTTAGGTTAGTTAGGTTTAACTAGTTCTAAGTTCTAGGGGACTAATGACCTAAGCAGTTGAGTCCCATAGTGCTCAGAGCCATTTGAACCATTTGATCTCCTTCTTCTTCTTTGGTCTTTAACTATCAAGTTGACTATCAGCAGCTTACCAAGCATTTCCGTCTCCGGCCTTTGTCTTAAGTGCAGTATAGGTGGTGGAACTTGTGTCGTCCATGATACCGTTGATGTATACTAGACTAGCTTTGTCTCTTGTGTTATTCCTTTCTGCTGTCCTTTCAGCAGCAACTTTAATGACACCATAATATCTCAGCATATGGCTGACACATGTGGCGTTCTATAAGCTTTAGGAGACATAGCTGCACGTTATCTACCCCGCAGTGCTTCAGTTCACTTAATAAGTTCTTTTCACAGAAAATCTCGAGACTGCTACGATAGAACCACATCTCGAAGGCTATCAGTTTTTTTTTTTTCTTTTTCCGCCTCCTCGATTGTCCGTATTTCACATCTGTACAGCGGCACACTCCATACAAAATCTTCATGAGGTCTTTCCTCAGGTATTGGTCTATGAGGTTCCTGATCTTGTTAAAAGCAGCTGTTGCCTGCTTTATTTGGCTTGCAATATAATTCCTTGATCTGTCTGAGGGTGGTTTTACTCCATAGGAAGCAAAAGGATTCCACGGTCTCCAGTCCCTCATTGTTAAGTGAGCACTGGGCAACGGTATTTTGTCTACTTATCAAGATTTTTGTCTTAACTTTATTAATTTGCATCTTAGGAAGAAATGGGGCTTTCATCTGCATCTCGCTTCTGTAGTTCCGCACATTCACTTAACACTGTAGTATCCTCAGAAAATCTCAACATGTCTGTTATCTTACTTTCAATTTTAATTCCTACTACATCTCCTAGTATGTCCCTAAATTCATCTAGAGTCCTCCGAATGTATCCGTTGAATAAGATAGCAGAAAGTGAACAGCCCGGTCGTACACCTTATTTAACAGTGGCTTGCCCTTGATGTTATCCGCTTCTTATCACAGCCATCTTTTCTTTGTAAAGTTACTGCAGTACTCCTCTGTTCTGATACATTACGGCATTCCCTCTCTCAGCATCTCAAAAATCTGTCGCTAGACTACACCGTCTAATACTTTCTATTTGTCGACGTAGGCAATACACAGTGTCCTGTGAGGTATGATCAGTATTCAGAGATGCGACAGGAACGGTCATTCGAAGCAAAAGAGACTAGTAAACATGAACTCTACTCGTAGCTTAAGATCTGTAAGCACATGTTTTGTGGAAGATATGTGTTTCACAACAGTGAAAGTGCACAAGTCTGAAGGTGAGCACTTTACAGCCCGTATTTACAGGAAAGTTTTTTCGTGATTAGGGCCATACTTACGCCCCTCAAAATATAGAAGGCCAAGACGAGATTTTGTTACACTATCGAAGAAGAAGTGCTCATTGCTGCATTTTATAACCCATGTTTAGTAGACGGTTAAGCTTCGAATGATCGTTCCCGTCATACACCTGAATACTGACCATTCCTCCTACGACACTCTGCTGCATTCTTGGCTCTTGCTTAGTCTTGTCTCAGGTATTAGCCGTAACACGAGTACTGCTTCTCGTGTGCCTACAGCTCCTCTAAAGCCAAATTGATCTTCCGTATCCTTTCTTTAGTCCGCGTTACAATGATAGAGGTCAAGATCTGGGTGCCGTGTGTTATTAAATTGAGGGTGCAAGATTGTTCATATTTGTTTGCAGATACTTTCTTGTGTGTTGGCGCTGTAACTATTCTTCAAAGTGTGTTCGGTGTTCCCTGGCTTCGTATGTATGAAATGGAGCAGTTCTTCATGTAGCTGTTGTCTAGCAGCCTTGACGAGTTCTGCTGGTTTATCACCATCTTCAGCAGCTTTCCCATGTTTTAGCTGCTTGGCCACGAGATAAAATTGATCACGTGGGGAACAAACTCCCTCCTCTTCCGGATTGCTTGCCTCAGCGTTCTCCAGTTCCTAATCTTCACTATTTCTTGCATACGGCTTTTCAAGGCACTAGTTCCACGATTCTAGTACATCTTTATGATCATAGAAGAAGAACCAGATGAGGGCGTAGCAGGTAGCTTGAAAAATATTAAAGGGTTACGAAAATATAATCCACTTATAGAAACAGATATAACACGTTCACGTAGTGGCAGAGTGAAAATATCCCGATGTTACACCAAACATCGTGCGCAACATAAAACAAGAAATTACAATAGACCTATTATCAAATGCCATGACAATAACAGCCTAGAATAATCAGTTACAGAAGATTAGAAAAAGAAAGTGTGCTGAATGTTAGAAGGGTAATGAAGCTATTGAATGTGGAGTTATAGGAACTGCTGTTTTATTACTTACAGTGAGTTAATCACTGGTACCAGAATGCACCACGACAAATTTTTTTTTCGCGTGAGGGTATATCCATGGAGTCTAGGCCCCTCTTCATCAATGAATAACATCAATACGGCCGTTATCCCTTGGTTAGTAAGGTCCAGGCAACTGTTAGAAAATCTTCACGTGGTGGTGTTGTTGATAATGCGGTCTCCCGTTTGAAGTATGATGAGATGCAGGTTCCCACGGTAGTCTATCCTGTGAGAGGCTCTTTGCTTCTCCATAAGTGCAGCAGCCGACATTCATTTCGATCTGCTTACTGTGTTCAAGTCTTCCTCTACCTGTACAAATATTACAACCCTTTCACCTCCTCTCCCCACTCACCCTCTCGCATCACCCTGTTAACAACATAAGATCCTATGTATCCGCACGATGCATACTAGAAACTGATCCCAGCTATCAGCGAATTGTGTGATAAAAGACTTTTTCCTCGATTTCGATTCATTTCGTCCTCGCAAGTTACTCGCTGTATTTTACTCGCTGTATTTTATCCCTGTGACCCTCTGAAATGGAATTCCTACCGATTTACTTTTGCCTTGCAGCAATCTGTCTTCAGAGTCCTAAGGTGGGAAATGACTTACTCGTCCCCATACTTCCGCGAAACCCCCGCTACCAATGTCTTCATTAATTCGTATTACATTTTTCGTGACTATTCCGTTAACTTTGAAACTTGTGGGCATTTGGTCTGTCTGGGTATGGGATTACTGAATTTTTTTAAAAGTCTGAGTGTATTTCGCCAGCTTAGGATGTTTTACATATCACGTGGAACACCTTTTTCAGGTTCCCTACCAGTGATCTGAACAATTTTGAAACGCTGTAGTGTACGCCAAGAGTCTTTCTTCGAATTGGTTCTTTACTGCTTGAGAAACTCTTTTTAGTGTACCATATTTCACTTCGAATCTTCATCCACTTCTCTTTTTAAGTTGGTTTACTATGTAGGACCAACTCATACGTTAAATCCAGCTTCTATCCTCCGTCCGCTTGCCACCTAAGCGTTTGATATTTATGCATCTGAATCTCTCTCCTCTAACGGTATCCATAATTTTCCCATATATGATGTCTTATTTTCCAATTGTTTCACACGCTTCTATTGCTTCACATTTCTTCTGCATCCAGCCTTGTTTTCCCATTTTCAGATTACTGCAAAACTTGTTTGTACGTGTACGTATTCACGTTTGGGGCTTCATTTCCTGTTTTTCTTTTTTAATTTTCTTCTTTAAACAGTTAAAAGCAGCAGCTGGTGAATTAGGTAAGAATTACAATGGGAATAATATTTTTGCCCATTTGTTTCTCTACTGCCCTCTCTATTTCATGTGCTCAAGTTTTGCATTTGTCTTGCAATGCAATGCTTCCCATTTCTCAGTGGGTTTTGGACTTACCGCGGACCATTTTTACAGATTTCTATCTTTCTGCAGCTTCTTCAATTTCAATTAGCCGTTTATGTCCGACAAAGTATGGATATAGGCCATAACTGCTCCTGGAAAGAAAAACGAGTTTAAATTCTGTTTTTCAAATCTCTATATTGTTAATGCACAATCTGAGAGGCTTTGAAAAGATAGGGAATAAGAGCAAATGGGGAATTTTGCTTCATTTGCGAATCCCCAAACCACATAACGCTTGTAACTGAGACAGTTCTTCGTCGGGTGGTAGTATCATTTTCTGAGTCTATACTAGCACTACTGAAGGCGAAACGACCGACATACGTGACATTTGTATCCCGTACTTCAGTTGACGTATACAGGTCAACTGAAGTACCGGATACTGGTGCTAGCTAGACGGAAACAGCGACATGTGTAACATTGATGTGATTTACCCATACTGGTCAGTTGAAATACAGAATACACATGTTATAATTGTCGTTATTTCCCATTCGCTAATACTAATTAGTATCATATTCTTCAGTTGACCTATATAGCTCAACTGAAGAATGGGATACAATTTTGACTGCTATTGGTTTTCTTGACGTCGATAGCAAAACTGTGATAAATTTCAGTCGATACTATTAGTATCGAAACCAAAAAAATTGTATCCCATACTTCATTTGACCTACATCGGTGAACAGGTATCCAATTTTCCGTACGTAGGTTTCCCCGTTTTCATTAGTAGTAATAGCTTTTTCTTCAGTTGACCTATATAGGTCAACTGAAGAATGGGATGCAAGTATCATGTATGCTTCGATAGTAATACTATCTACGTAAGAACATAATGTTAGCAGTAGCGGAGACGAAAGAAACACCTTTAAAATTTGTATCCCATACTTCACTTGACCTACACAGTTCAACTGAAGAATAGGATACCAATGCTAACGAAAACAAGAAATCGACTTACGTTAAATTCGTATCCCATACTGCAATTAACCTATACATACCGACTGAATTTCGAGATACAACTCATATATATGTCAGCTGGGGTATTCTATGCTACCACTACTTCTATCCTTTTTTTCCCTTACTTTTCACGGAAGTACCAGGACTCAAACAAGCGATATCCTTAATATTATGGTTGAAATATTACTGGACGTTATATATGTCTACCACCTGTTTCTCTCTCCTGCACTCCTTAGTTTGTGAACACTTGTCTCAGCTGTTAAATCTGTGTAGTATATCATCTCTGGAAATTTCTGACGTCATTGGTCAGAGCGAAAGGGTTGCATCCCGTTCTCCAGTTGGCCTGAGACTTTTTAGTTACAGACATGCTGCCAGTATGAGAATCATAGCGCTACATTATTGTGAAGTCGGTGATAATGGAAGACCCTCTTTCCCATACCATACATAAGTCATCAGCTTCTAATGCCTGTGCAGTAATAATATTCCAATATCTTACTTACTACCTGTTAAACATTCTCACTACTATTAAAATTCTGAATTTCTTTTGACTCTGAAGTAAAACACTGATGCTCCATATAAACCTCTTGCTCACCGCAATTTCTGAAAACTCTTACCAATTACTATTATTTCATAATGTAAGTGCTAGTGTATAATGTTGTTTCTAGTTTAACCAAGCACCTAACACTATCTTGGTTGCCTAGGTGGACGGTGCCAAGATGGATCAAGAGGAGGAGAGAGTACCTGATTGTCTTGTGGATGCTGTCAAGATGGAACAAACCTGTCAAGACTTAGAGGAGGAGGAACACGAGTGTCTCATGGGCGCTGCCAAGATGAGTGAAGCATGTGGAGGGATTGAGGAAGGGGCAGATGATGGTCTCGTGGATACTGCTGAGACTGACCCAGTTTGTGGAGATGCGGAGGAAGGGGCAGCTGAGAGTCTCGTGAATGATGCCAGGATAGAAGAAGCCCATCAAGATTTACAGGAGGAGGCAGCTGAGAGTGTCATGGGTGCTGCCAAGATGTGTGAAGCATGTAGTGACACTGAGGAAGGGGCAAATGAGGGTGTCATGGACGTTTCTGATATTGACCCAGCATGTGGAGATGAGGAGGAAGGGGCAGCTGAGAGTGTAGTGAATGCTGCTAGGATGAAAGAAGCCCATCAGGATTTAGAGGAGGATGCAGCTGAAAGTCTCATGGGTGCTTCCAAGATGTGTGAAGCGTTAGGGGAGACTGAGGAAGGCGCAGATGACGGTCTTGTGGATGCTGCTGAGATTGACCCAGCATGTAGAGATGAGGAGGAAGGGGCAGCTAAGGGCCTCGTGAATGCTGCCATGATGGAAAAAGCCTGTAAAGATTTAGAGGAGGAGGCAGCCGATAGTCTCATGGGTGCTGCCAAGATGTCTGAAGCGTTTGAAGAGACTGAGGAAGGCGCACATGAGCGTGCCGTGGACATTTCTGATATTGACACAGGATGTGGAGATGAGGAGGAAGGGTCTCGTGAATGCTGCCGAGGTGGAACAGGCCCATCAAGATTTAGAGGAAGAGTCAGCTGAAAGTATCATGGGTGGTGCCAAGATGTGTGAAACATGTAGTGACACTGAAGAAGGGGCAAATGAGGGTGTCGTGGACGTTTCTGATATTGAACCAGCATGTGGAGGAAGGGGCAGCTGAGAGTATAGTGAATGCTGCTAGGATGGAAGAAGCCCATCAAGACTTAGAGGAGGAGGCAGCTGAGAGTCTCATGGGTGCTGCCCAGATGGATGCAAACTGTGAAGTTGAGGAGGAGGGGTCAGCTGAGACTCTCGTGAATGTTGCTAAGACGGAACAAGCCCCTAGAGATGTAGAGGAGGATGCAGCCGAGAGTCTCATGGGTGCTGCCAAGATGGATGAAGTCCATGTAGTGGTGTAGGGGGCAGCTGAGAGACCCTGTAACCAACCCTCGGGTGCCGCTTGCACATACTGAAAAAATGTTCGTTTGATCCTGTAAGTTCTTGTTTGTGTTCAGATTTTGTTCTGTTTGTTTTCGGTTTCGTTTGTCGTTCTGAGTTTAGTTTTTTTCTGTGTTTATTTAATGTTGTTTGTGTTTATTCATTTTTCAATTTTCATTAAAAATCCTTGGTTTATTTAAAACAAAAAAATAAATTTTACGTATTTCACCAACTGTTCTCTTGTTTTTTAGTGTACATCTGCAACAATAATAGTTGCCGAATTGAAAGTACGTTTCATTTTCAGTTTATTCTGTAGGTCACTCTCTCTCTGTCGTTTCAATGAAATCAACAGTAGACTAAACCCAGGGTTCAGGCTAAGGCATTAATGAAGCTCATTTCAGTGACACTGAAAGGTCTGTGATATATACATGATAATAGTCATCAGTAAGTTCTGCATTCACTTCTGTATTGTAAACACCACATAATGCCGATTTACGTAGTATGATTTTATAGTTGATAGAGAGGGTTAGGTAACCAGCCGTAATATCGTTGGTCCAATGTCTCTAATGACTGTGGGTAGCATCATGGCCTGGACAATTGTCCGCACTTGTGACCAATCTCTGTGAGTGTATTTCATGGCTGCAACACGTGTGGGAGAATACTGCACAGATATCTGTAATCTGTTCTCCCCTATGTAGCTAATTTCTTTTTCGTAGAAGCGTATATCCTTCAATCTGAAAGTTGACAGATTTGCAACATTTTGTTTTTGATCCTCCCTGCTTCTGAGTTTCTTTGTAGCTTGTTTAAAAATACTGTCATGACATGCCGGAATATACAAACTGTAGTCGAGCTGCCATAGTCTCATTATTTTCTTGTATGATTATGCGCTAATGATACATGCGCAATAAATTGGGTTGTTTCAGTTTTCCTCTCGTGTTAACTCGGGAAAATCCCTGGAGAGGAGAAATAGAGTAGGAGTGGTGCTGTGGGGACAAGTCCAAATTAGAGCACGTGTCCTTCTCTGACCAGCTTCTCATCTGCGTAGCACGGCAATATGATACGCTATAACGTGAGAGAAATGTATCGTATGCCACTCAGCTTAATTATGCCACTCATTCCTATCCTCAATGACTATTATTGCACTATGTGCTAATCAGTAGTATGTCAAAGGACCCAATTATTTACGGCTAATGGGCTACGAAAGTACGTGTGTGAGCAACAGAAATTTTTCCGTATGCTGCACCAACGTGTATTATTTGACAGCAAGTGTGTGGTGGGAAAACAAAGCATACAACTTTGTAAGTACATACAGTAGGTGCAGGGCGTGGTGTACCATCTCAGTATGCTAAACAGTCTCATTAATATTTAATTTAGTGCAATGGATATGGAAGGGAAGTGTCCTCAGTAACTAATTGGTCGAGTTTATAGCTGGGCCGTAGTACAATCACTTTAAAAGTCTTAAGAAATCAATTGGGGCACCATACGCCTACCAGAAATTGTTGGCAATCAGAACGGAGACTGAATATTTAAAAACGGTACACAGAGAGAGTACACTTACCCACTGATTGTAGAAGTTAAGCAAGTAAGCGTAATAACAGAAAGAAGGTGAGCTCATCGATATATCAGCGTAACAGAATGCACAACATCGCTGAGGCCAAGAAAGAAGAAACCTCGTCGTCTATGTAGTTGTCATCACGTGCGAGCGTAGTAGAGATATTTCATATACCTTATTCACGTCGTTCACGCATTGACTATAACGCACACAAAAGATTAATATCAAATTCACGTTAACACACGCACACTGCCTGATGTGAAAGCTATGCAAAAGGAGCGGTTGCCCATTGTCTGTACAGTCGTGCGCACATGGCTTTTTGAGACGATGGTATACACATTACGCACCATTTAATAGATCTTGATTCCGATAAAATTCACACAGTAATATTCTTCCTCAATGTATGTTATCACACGCATGCTGCCTTTAATGAGAGCCATTTATGAACGATGACAGCTCATTTTATGTGTAGCCATGTCCACGTCGTACATGGAGAACAGTGGCATACAGTTTACTGACTGTGTGATCTTTCTTCATTGGAAGAACGTTCACACGATAATACTTATATACAGTACACACGAAAACACGCTACTTATTCGGTATGAAATGTCCGAGTTACAGTGAAAGCTAATTGTCTGTGCGGCCATCAACGACAGCCCATGGAGGCAGTGACTGATACGTTTCACACAAAGAAATCATTAGTTGATCCTATACAAATTGCTGGTAAAATAAGAAAGGAGCACATCTAATTAAATAATGATAACATCAGCAGTCCTAAAGCTAAAGGCTAAAGGCTGATGATTCAATGATTGCACGATCGAAATTGCATCACTCTCCATATTGAATTTACCAGAAGTGTAAAAATTAATGTGCTTTATAACACTTCGCTACTATTAACAGACTTACAAGAAAACTGATTAATCAGTTACTTTTGCAAATAACTCATTCTCGTAACTTAGACAGCAACCTGAAGGTGACGCTCTGACGGAGCGACCTTTCACTTAAAAGACGAAGATACGATGCCCATCCTGGCATACAGATGACGCAGCATCGACTTCTAATCCACGGTAGAATAAATTGAATCATTTCCGTGACCAAACATGGCACAACACATTTCAGACTACTGTACATCTCTGTCATACCTATTTTGTTTGCATCCTTTCCCAGAAACATAAGTAGTTAACAGCTTGACATTACACATCCATTTATGGATGCATCAGCAAACATTCATGCTCTTGACTCACGCCACGCTATCTACACGGTAATAAAATGCGGACACATAATGGAAAAAGGGGGTATGTGCACTAATTAATAACTAAACCTGTTGTCCACTATCTTCCTCAAGAGTCTACTGGTACGCTGGATAGGTAAAGTTATTAAAAATATAGTAGTACTGATACAATTAAGAATGAAGTAGCACTTGTATAATGCCAGTAATACCAAAAGCCGCAGTAATGTAACGGTACATATGGTTGCCTGTCAGCATTAATGTAATATTGCAACTATCATCTTATACAGATCTAAAATGAGTGGCTTAATGAATGTTTTCATAAAATGAACCTCCTCCTTCCATGATCATGGCCAAATTGTGATTTTTATACACTGTATACAAACTCACTATTACCGAGATACAGAATTGAGTCGTAGTTCGATACAGACTGATGTATCGAGATATTATGGTTCTGCTAGATCTTATTTATTCGTTGAGTATACCAACTGTGCTGATCTCACCTTGCCAATCGTTTAAAATTAGAGTGAGGTTGCCTGCGTACGCCTCACCTGCACTCTTCATCAGTAGGAATGTAAGGGGTTTAAGGGTCAAGTGTCCACGCCATTCCTTCCTCCGTCGATGGTAGGTAGAGACTCCGACTGTGGCAGGTGGAGGTCATGTCCCTGCCTAAGCCATATCTACACTCCTGGAAATTGAAATAAGAACACCGTGAATTCATTGTCCCAGGAAGGGGAAACTTTATTGACACATTCCTGGGGTCAGATACATCACATGATCACACTGACAGAACCACAGGCACATAGACACAGGCAACAGAGCATGCACAATGTCGGCACTAGTACAGTGTATATCCACCTTTCGCAGCAATGCAGGCTGCTATTCTCCCATGGAGACGATCGTAGAGATGCTGGATGTAGTCCTGTGGAACGGCTTGCCATGCCATTTCCACCTGGCGCCTCAGTTGGACCAGCGTTCGTGCTGGATGTGCAGACCGCGTGAGACGACGCTTCATCCAGTCCCAAACATGCTCAATGGGGGACAGATCCGGAGATCATGCTGGCCAGGGTAGTTGACTTACACCTTCTAGAGCACGTTGGGTGGCACGGGATACATGCGGACGTGCATTGTCCTGTTGGAACAGCAAGTTCCCTTGCCGGTCTAGGAATGGTAGAACGATGAGTTCGATGACGGTTTGGATGTACCGTGCACTATTCAGTGTCCCCTCGACGATCACTAGTGGTGTACGGCCAGTGTAGGAGATCGCTCCCCACACCATGATGCCGGGTGTTGGCCCTGTGTGCCTCGGTCGTATGCAGTCCTGATTGTGGCGCTCACCTGCACGGCGCCAAACACGCATACGACCATCATTAGCACCAAGGCAGAAGCGACTCTCATCGCTGAAGACGACACATCTCCATTCGTCCCTCCATTCACGCCTGTCGCGACACCATTGGAGGCGGGCTGCACGATGTTGGGGCGTGAGCGGGAGACGGCCTAACGGTGTGCGGGACCGTAGCCCAGCTGCATGGAGACGGTTGCGAATGGTCCTCGCCGATACCCCAGGAGCAACAGTGTCCCTAATTTGCTGGGAAGTGGCGGTGCGGTCCCCTACGGCACTGCGTAGGATCCTACGGTCTTGGCGTGCATCCGTGCGTCGCTGCGGTCCGGTCCCAGGTCGACGGGCACGTGCACCTTCCGCCGACCACTGGCGACAACATCGATGTACTGTGGAGACCTCACGCCCCACGTGTTGAGCAATTCGGCGGTACGTCCACCCGGCCTCCCGCATGCCCGCTATACGCCCTCGCTCAAAGTCCGTCAACTGCACATACGGTTCACGTCCACGCTGTCGCGGCATGCTACCAGTGTTAAAGACTGCGATGGAGCTCCGTATGCCACGGCAAACTGGCTGACACTGACGGCGGCGGTGCACAAATGCTGCGCAGCTAGCGCCATTCGACGCCCAACACCGCGGTTCCTGGTGTGTCCGCTGTGGCGTGCGTGTGATCATTGCTTGTACAGCCCTCTCGCAGCGTCCGGAGCAAGTATGGTGGGTCTGACACACCGGTGTCAATGTGTTCTTTTTTCCATTTCCAGGAGTGTATTTCTGTCATTTCATAATGTCTCAGCGCTCCAGTCTCACGCAAGTAATTTACCAGCCATGAAAACTTAAACAGCCAGTCAGGATACAGTATTAAACTTGCCTTTAAAACGAAACTGCCTATCGCTCTCCTTGTTCTCTGTACCTTCTAATAGCCAACAATTTTCCAAATTAAGTTTTACCTGTATTTTTAATGGACTGTGTTAAGATATTGATAATATTGGTGTACCTTACAGTACTTCAGTGTATAAAATATATTTATTATCTATGGAAATGCACATTTCACTATAGCTGATTAAATAGCAAAATTGGTTATTGTACACATCTCCTAATTATCTGTGGTAATTAATAAATTACGAAAGGATATTGGCATTGCTATTTTAGATCTACCTAAGGCAATGAACTCTCTGTACAAAGATCGTATGTTCATCCCCTGACATATAGTTAAGCACTTTTATAGAGGGGTAGGGTATGGAAGTTTTACGCTTAAATGTAATCGATGTTACTGAACGCTAATACTGTTTGTATTACTTTAGAACTTTAACATACATGCGGTAACGTGTCTAACCATCAACGTTATATTTTTATGGTACTTAAGTACAGACGCTACCACAGGAATGATACTTTGTGACGTGATATCTATTGCCTTGTATCAACTGCACTACATATCATCTTAACATACAATGGAAGTTTTATCATGTTCCCAATACAATATGCAAAAACCCAACATGTCCAAAGGATACGATCGTGTAACTCCCACCTGAGGCCTAAAACGCGTATTCTCAAAGTAACTGAACAGTAATAATACATCTACATCTATAACTGTGATATAACACGTGATGTACTAAAATAAATTGCTAAGCTCGCAGCTCATAGCTTTTGGTAGCTATACAAAGACTGTGGGCAAAAATAAAGCTGATGAAGCATCATTTTAGGGGAGAAGATTACCGTCTCATGACAAGACTTTTAATGCATTTTATGGATAAAACTACGTATTTGCGTAGTACCGAAGTGTAACTTTGCACTGCAGTATTATGGCGTGCAAAGAAATGAAATTATGAAAGGAAATGCTGATGTGCTTGACGGGTAAATAAAATTTTTAACGTGAACATTTTGATCACTGAAGCACTTTTACCAGGCACAATGGATCCTAAAATTCGATATTTCCACGTGTATTTGTCTGTATTATTCTTCACAGTACTTTTGGCTGATATGTTGGCATCAGTGATATACCATGCATGTTTATCAACGATTTCATGCCGACTTTTGTACCACAGATTAAATAAAGCCAGAGTTGTATATATTATGTATCAAAATACGTAGAACTGTTTCCTAGAAGAATACAAAACACACATGGCACATGATCCGACTCAGAGGTTAAAGTGCATTGTGAGTGGGAATATGTTGATGTTTCTTTGCAAGTAAACATTATATTCCCACAGCTAAATCGTGTGCAATACTTGCCAAAACTTATCAACTAAAACCAATATCAAAGTCACTTAAATGTGTTAGTAAGCCCCAAACAAAGGAATCAACTGTATCTCCCAATGGACAATTATAACAAATTGCCTCATGTATTACTACGTTTCAACAAATTTGTAATAGATTACCCCATGTCACAGCAAAACTGTAAGAAATTGCCCCTTACATCGCCTTATTTACAGCAAAGTTGTTACAAAGTGCTCCAAAAATTATGTCATTACAGCAAAATTGTAGGATGTTACCTCAAAATGCGCTCTGCCACAGCAAAATTGTAAGAAAATCATGCAATATTATAACAAAATTGTAACAAATTGCCCAATGTACTGAAAGTTTACCGTCATACCTCCTTGCCTAGGGACGCCAGATGAAAGTTGTGTCGACAAGCCCTGAATCAAAATTGCGCAATGGATAACTGGTGGAAGAGCTTGAGAGCGCTACCTAGAGAGCGTGTCTTTTCTGTACGATACTAGGCAAGGGGCTGGAGGGCTCACACGCTGATGTGTGGGTCCCTGCATTGTATAGCTTTTGTTTTAAATAAATTCCTTTAACTTGACTTCTTCGTGATTTTTAAGGTATGTTAAAGATTGATGACAGTTGATTTCCTGTTTATTTTAAACATTACAGCGATAGCAGCAATTGTTTCAGTTTACAGATATTACTATTTTTCAACTTATAGCCCGGATATTTTATATACTAATCTGCACGCACATTTCTACGGGTAAGACGAAATTGCGTTGGCCAAATGTATAGCACCAAAGTCTCCCAATATTCTACATAGGACATTCACTATGTGAGGAGGATAACGGGCAAACTGGGGACCAGACACTTTTACACAGGGGGTCAATTTTGCTAAATTAACGAGATCATTCATTTACTTACACAATCCGAAGCTGGAAATAAAAGAATTAGCACAAATATTCAAATACCTCTCTTCCGTGCGTGAACATTGAGACAAACGCACTGAGGGCACGTCTGCTCACTTACCCATCTTCTGCAACACTCCAGAATGTGGCGGGCACCCGGAGGTCTTCCTGGCCCCGGTGGAGGGGATGGTCGAACCACTTGGCCGTGACCAACCTCTCCACCCCAAATATTGTGACACTGAAAAGTCTTTGACTTTTACCTGCCTGTGCTGTCTCTCTGATCCCCTAGCCAGGAGTAAGGTTGGCACTACTATACTACAGAACTACTTCCCAACAAAGATTTGGCCACGCTTTACGGAAAGGTGGGAGGGTGATTAGGAAAGTTCATGTGCAGATTCACATCCACGTACAAGAAATGCATAATACACGACACATATAAATACGTATTATGAAGCCTGACACATTTCTTTCCACCCGTCCACATGGGTTCTGTTGCACCCGAGGCCGGCCGCGTCGTGTAATAAAATTGCCTGCGGAGCAGCCTCTGTTTCTATTTCCCGGTGCGAGCGAGCAGCGAAACCTGCTGTTTATAGAGCGGAAACTACTGTATCGTTTCAATATAGTAAAATACCTTATACTTCAACGTGTTATAATAAATCGTAACAAGCTACGCCAAAATGTAACTAACTGCTCTACAAATACACATACTCCACCTAAATAATAATAACTTGTGGCATAATTCAATGTGCTACTCGAAAACCATCGTAAAATACCCTGCACATCGCCATGTTGCATTTTACTATTTATTGTGCCATGAAGTCAACACGACTTACGATAGGTTTATGTAAAATGACGAAGTATTATGTGAGAAATGTCTTGTAGTCTCCACTGTGCGATGACATGTCAGCTTTATCAGCAAAGGATGGCAAATGTTTTATACTGCAAGATAATGTTGACTCCCCATCTTGGTGGTCACTATAACGCTTGGATGACCATCATATTGAGATGAGACAAAGACCAGTTTTGACAAATAAAGAGTTTTGAAGTGAAGTGGGGATAACGTTGTTTAGTTTAGTGCAAAAATCAAGAAAAGTCTAATACATACAACGTCCCCAGTGCTATATTAAGAAAAGACTTAAAAAACGGTATTTATAAAGAAGAGACATTTAAAAATTGAATAATATATATATATATATATATATATATATATATATATATATATATATATATATATATATTTTATAATGTACCCGTAAAATAATAATTTCTCTGTGTAAGTTTCGAGTGCAAAGAAATGTAACAAAATTATCTAAAGAGACGACAAGATACGCTCTTTTGTTAATTTTTTTAGTTGTTTTCACTTCTTCTCTTGTCTTGGTTGTGTGTAGACGGACATCTTGCGTGTGCTGGCTAATGTAAGCATATTTGTAATAATTAAGCATGTAATATATTCATTTAATATTATTGTGCACTTTTAATTTGTAAGAGGTGATCCCGATTTCATGTCCGCCTTCCTGGAATTAACCTGCATTCAAGTAATTCACAGTTCAACAATCGCAGCGGCCGATGCAGCAAACGGCGCCATTACGTGGCGATATTAACTTATAAAAAATTAGCGGAAGCGAAAAACTCGCCAGCTATTAACATAATATTCATTTTTCTCCACAGCCGCACGAAGTTGCAGAAAATACGTAGCTTTAAGATTCTTATTTTCAGTACCATAGCCGAGAGCCAGAGCCAGGAACCTGGCTACAATACAATGGTTAACGGAGGTAAGAAAAAATACTCTCGCGCGTGTGTGGGCCGTAATTGTAATTAATAACTAAAGATCTTTTGTTTTAAAGTGAGCTGACTAGCCGAGGAAATTAATATGAAAAGTTTATTACATTGTTCAGCTTATATTCTCATGTTTTAAGATTCAGCGATTCTAACGTTCATTAACGTAACAAATAATTTAAGTTTAATATTGTTAAAAAGGAGAACTCCACATAAGCATTTAATCGTAAATCAAAATTGAATGAAATATAATTTTTATTAAGGCCCACCACGTAAGTCGGCAACAATAAGAAAATAATAATTATATATTAAATTACGACGGCCGACGGACGCGAGATTGGCGCCCAACGTTGGGCCCGATCAAAGAAAAGGCGAAATTTATTAAGTCTGATTCTATTGTAATGAATGTAAATATCTATGTGCCTAATTGTTGTAAAATATTAATGGCGATATGAATTGTTTTACATGTACAACAACAAAACCACTCCCTGAGGAGATCTGGAGAAGAAAAAGTGTAGATAGAAAAAGGATTTCGATAAAGAAAAATAACTAAGGTAAGGCCTATTGTGCAAGCATCCTGTGTAGCTCTGTGCGGAATATCGAACCCATGTGCGCATGAGATACCTTCGGTGCAAAAATAGTAAGTAAAGTGCAATTTTAAACTGTATTTGTGTATTCATATGTTTATTTTTCGAGGGGATAATTATTCGTGTGTGTATCAGTGTTAAAGGTTTGTCAATGGCTTAAACTGAATTTATTATGGGGAAGATAGGACAAGCTAAAGCATCCGTACCAGACGAACAAAATTTTGTTCATATGGAAAGTGAGGATCATTTGCAAAGCTTAAACGAATCCCAAACCACCGCCTCAGATAACATAATTTCCGAGCGGGGCGCGAGGATCTGTGGACGGTGAATGACGCTCCACAGCAGAATGGGAATAGAATAACATCAACTCCACTGCCTGGGCAGGGGGGGGGGGGGCAGTCGAGCGCCACATTAAACGGTGCACTAGTATGCTCAACGAATGCAGATCAATTTGCAGAATTTCTGCGCAGGTTAGAAGAAAGAGATAGGGAGAGACATCAGAAATTTGCTCAGATGCTCTTTGAGCAAGAGTAACTGAGAGAACAGAAAGAAAGGGAAAAAGAGAGGATGTTAGAACAGAGGGAAAAAGAAAGAAAGAAAGAGACGAAAAACTTGCTCAGATGCTACGTGAGCAAGAGCAGCGCAGTGAAACGAAACTAGACAGTAGCCGAAGCGAACTTGCCGAGATGCGGGACGCTTGCAAAGACATACCCGATGTTGTGTAAAGCTTAGCCGGCGAGATGCCAAAGTTACAGATATTGCAAGCTAGGCTTGAAGACAATGTCCAAACTTTAACCACCCGCGTGGATAATGTGGAGATAAATGCACGGAAAGGTATTGATACATATTTGGATGTGCAAGCTCAAAAAGTCGAAAAAGAATTTAATGAATAGCTAGAAGTAAAGGATCGCGAGATATCTGTGAAGATTGAAAGCGACGTAAAAACAGCTGTAGAACATGCGACTGCGGCCGCGATTGTAAATACTGACGCTAGCGCTGCCGCACTACACGCCGAATTAACACAGATCAAAGTCCGTGTGACAGCGGAGTTACCGAATTGGCAACAGGAGGTCGCGTGGAGACTATCTGCGTTGGAAAGCAATGTAAACAGTGGCGGACAGATAATGAATCCGACTCCGCCTACTGATTATTATAATAACGCTGACGGTATGCAGTGTGCGAGTGCGCAACCGCAACCTAATGGGAATTACGGGCGCGAGCAATATGCGATACCGTGCGGTGCACATCACGAAGTAATGAATGCCACAGAATGTAACAATCAGATGTGCAAAAAGGGGGACAATGTGATAAAACACAGGACATTCCAATCCTTCAATAGCGAAAAACGAAATGACCACCCTGTGGTATTTATTAAGAGCTTCAGGAATGTATTTCCCAGGACAAGAACGGAAATACAAAGAATACAGTTCGTGGTCTCCTTTATTCAAGGTGACGCGGCACTGTGGGCCACTGACGTGTCCGAAAAATGTCTAACGATGCACCAGTTTGAAAGTTCTTTCTTCCAAAAATTCTGGTCCGATAGCGTCCAAGAAAGACTACGCACGGAATTGTACAGTCCATAAATGTACAATCCTAAGTTGGGAACGTTATGCAAATATTTTGAAAAGTATATAAACAAAACCAGGTACTCGGACGAGCCAATGTCCGATCGTGACATAATCAGATTAATAAAAATGAAGTTGCCCAGCGAAATTAAAAGATATTTTATCAATGTGCCGGAATATGATATAGAACAATTCATGGAAATAGTGGATTCTGTTGACTTATTGATCGAAGACATGAAAACCGAAAACAAGTGGAACCATGCAGGCTGTAATCAACAAAAAACCGATTACAATGGCAGCCACAGTAACGGTAGTAACTTAGTACCAAGTGGTAACGGGAATAGGCAAGAGCACCGGCAACAGAATCGAGGCACAAACAATGGCAATGGTTATAACGGCAACGGTTATAATCGTCAAAATCGGAAGAAACATCATGATGGACGCATGACTAATGGGTATAGTGGTAACCGCAATCCGCAATGGCGGAACAACCGAAACCAGTGGCGTGGTTGTAATGAACCGACACCACAGTGGCAACAAAACACAGCGCCACAATGGAACGCCAACCCAGGTCCATCGCAGGAAGTTACAGCCGACCACCGCCAAACCAGAGCCATACACAATATCAAGATACGCCATCGGGGAGGCAGGGCGGCCAACCCAACAGTAGCAACAACAACAACCAGAACCACAATGTGAGGTTAGTAGAAGTGACAGACAACTGTCAACCCACTAATGCTCACCCATTAAACTCAAAAAAAAAAGGCCACAATACGCTCTTCGTTGTTGGCTCCAGGATGGTGTAGTGACGGCACATTCACGGATGACAGCCATAAACTTTGTATGCTGAGATACAATGAGGAAATAACAACAGAATAGGAACTTGTAGGCATACCGCAGAAGTGTAACCGAACCGACAAAAGTGTTGTACAGGCTATATTGCAAGCAGATACGTACGAAGCACCAGTTCAGATAATAGTCGATACCGGTGCGTCAACCAATGTCATGAGTGCAAATTTTTACAAGTACTTGAGTCACAATAATAGAATACCAGTATTGCCAGTGGAGAATTGTTGTGTAACAGGTGCAATAGGTGCGCAATCTCATATCATAAAGCACCAGGTGCAAGTCGAGTTTACGATAGGAAATGAAGCAATGAAAAGCTTGTTCTTAGTAGTTAAGGGATTAGGTGTTGCTTGCATCTTGGGGATGGAATTTTTACGCCAGAAGGACGCAAAAATCGACCTCTTGTGCGGGGAAGTAAGCCTTATGAATGAGGGTGGACGTGTAATTTTGCCATTGTTGAGGACACGGGAAGTGCACGGTAAATATTGCCGGAGCTTTCAGTATAGATTCGAAGGAAGACAGGTAACGAATTTATATTCTGACTTAAGTACAAGACACTACTACTACTACTACTACTACGTGATCAGGCCCAGTGGACCGCACGCATCTACAAGTTTCGTCCTCCATTGTATTCTGTCCATTGCAGCTATCCGCCATTCGTCCACATCTATTGGCATTTGTTTTAAATCTTCGCGGGTCCATCCCTCCAACGCTTCTTGGGTCTCACTGGCGGTCTCTTTCCTGTAGGTGTGAAATCCAGGAGCTTCCGAGGCCATCTGTGATCCTCCATCCGGGCCACATGGCCGGCCCACTGCATACGTTTGGCTTTGACAGTTCCTGCTATGTTGGGCTGCTGGTACAGTTCCTCAAGCTCTTGGTTGTATCTGATCCTCCATTCCCCTGTACCTGCATGCAGAACCGGACCGAAGATCTTCCGAAGCACTTTTCTCTCAAGGAGCTTATGGAAGTCCTGTTTCCGGATACTCCATGTCTCACAGCCATATAGAACAACAGGCTGGATCAGAGTTTTTTACAGTCGAATCTTGAACTGTCTGGAGAGAGATTTGGACCGAAGCAGTTGTGATAGGCTGTGGTAAGATCGGTTTACTGCTTGTCTTCTGGCATGGATCTCTGCTTCACATGACGATTTCTCAGTGAAAAGTGCCCCTAGGTATTTGAATTCTTGCACTCTCTTGTAGGAATGATCCCCAACCTGCAGTGATTGCAGACGATCAGCAGTCTGACAATGACCACGCGTCATAACGATATACTCTGTCTTAGCTTCGTTTATGCTTAGCCCAAATTTGCTGGCAGCCTCCTGTAGTGCTTTGGTCATTTGCTCCAACTCTTCTTCCGACCTAGAGAGTAAACTGATGTCGTCTGCATAGGCTAAGTATGCCAGTCTCTTTCCTTCGATTTCAATCCCTTCGTTCTCTTGGAAGGTCTCGCGTACGATCTTCTCGAGGGCAAAGTTGAACAGGATAGGGGACAACCCATCTCCTGGCCTGAGTCCTGTCACAGTTTCAAATTCCTCAGTTACGCGATTTCCCATCTTCACCTTTGCATGTGTTTCGTTCAGACAAGATTGATGAGTTTCTCTGCTATGCCAAACTCCCTTAAACAGTTGAGCAGGCTCTTGCGATGTATGCAATCATAGGCCTTCTTACAATCAACGAATAAAATATGCAAATCCTTACCATATTCACCCAGTTTCTCAGTGAGCTGCCGGAGACTGAAGATCTGATCTACTGTTGACCGTCCTGGCCGGAAACCTCCCTGGTACTCCCCAATCACCGATTCTGCCACTGGCTGAATTCTATGTATGAGGTAATTGGACAGGATCTTATAGCAGATGTTAAGCAGGGCGATAGTTGTCACATTTCAGTTTGTCGCCCTTCTTATGTATCGGACAAATCAGAGCTATTTACCATTCTCCTGGTAGTTCTTCTTTGGTTCATATTGCCTGTATCAGTCGGTTTTTTTTTTTCTGCAAGTAGCTCTCCTCCTGCCAGGATCATTTCAGCCTGTATTCCATCTTCACCTGGACTCTTATTCTGTTTAACGTGTTTGATTCTGGTTTTTATCTCATCCAGGGTAGGTGGGGGATAGTCTGCATCGTCTGTAATTGGGTACTGGAAATCACACTGCAGTTCGGGTTCATCACAATTTAGCAGCTGTCGAAAGTAGTCTTTCCATCTCTCAGCTATGTCCCTATCGTTCGTCAGGATCTTATCACGGGAATCTTTGACAAATTTCTGCTTGGCCTGGTGACCTTTGCAGAGGTACTTCACCCTCAGAAACATTTCCCTCCTCTTTTGTCCTCTGAAGTCTGTTTCTGCTTCAGTGATTATATTCCGTATGTATTTCCTCTTTGATCTTCTTAGAATTGCTTGTGTAGTCTTTCGGACCTCCTCAAATTGTGCTTAGGTCTGTGCCAGATTTGTGCCCTTCAGCCATTTGTTCCTGGCTTCCTTTCTCCTTTCCAGGGCATCTGCACATTCCTTTCCAAACCAGATCTTCTTGCCCACTGGGTTTCCCATGAGTGTTTCCTTTGCTGTATCCCTAACTGAGCTCTGGATGTTTCCCCACATTAGTTCGAGGTCCTGATTCGCGTCCACTAAGTACAAGACAAGCATATTATAAAGAGTTTATTACTGAAGACAGAGAGGAAAATGTGGTGTCAGCGCCAGACACCACACTTGCTAGGTGGTAGCCTTTAAATCGGCCTCGGTCCGTTAGTATACGTCGGACCCGCGTGTCGCCACTATCAGTGATTTCAGACCGAGCGCCACCACACGGCAGGTCTAGAGAGACGTCCTAGCACTCGCCCCAGTTGTACAACCGACTTTTCTAACGATGGTTCACTGACAAAATACGTTCTCATTTGCCGAGACGATAGTTAGCATAGCCTTCAGCTACGTCATTTGCTACGACCTAGCAAGGCGCCATTATCAGTTGCTATTGATACTGTAAAGAATGTACAGACAAGAGCTACGTTAAAGTTAAGTACTCCAGAAGCTACGTACTATTTTTGCTACTATAAAGACCTTGTCCTCTTCCAGACCTCACGCCATCCTGCGTGAGCTTAAACGCGTGCCTTTCGGCTTCCTCCAAACCCCGTGGGTTGGCTCCTGCCAATCCACAACAGAAAAAAGGAAACTGATAGCCATGAATGTCATGGAGTCAGAACATTTGACTGAATCACAACAAAACGAATTGACTCAGCTACTTACAGATTATGAGAATGCGTTTACGGAAAAACCAGGTGTTATCGAGGGCTACTCCTATAACATCGAAGTGGTACCTCATGATACTTTCTGTCACGCAAACTACACCATCCCGTGGTCACAGAAGGAGGCAGTAAGGAAGGAAATAAGAAAAATGCTTGATTGGGGGATAATTGGACCATCTCTGTCCCCGTACAGCAGTCCGCTCGTGGCAGGAGCGACAGCGGACGGCAGTATACGTCTTGTGCTTGATGCGCGCGATATTAACAAAATAATTGTACCTGTCAGAACACGACCAGAAAGCCTGGATGAACAGATACAGAAGTTTTACGGAGTTAAGTATCTGACCTCTGTCGATATGCGTTCGTCGTATTGGCAAATCCCACTAACTCAGTCATCAAGAAAGTACATTGCCTTTGTGTTTGCTGGCAGAAGTTACAATTTAAAGTTCTACCATTTGGATTAAATGTTAGTGCAGGTGTCTTCATTGCAGCGCTCGATACAGTATTAGGACCAGATTTGTTGGACCGAGTAACGTTGTATGTCGATGACTTATTAATAGCTACTCCCGGTTGTGAAAGCCACATGGACACGCTGAGATACGTACTAAAAAGATTTTCTGAGATGGGCGTAACCGCAAACCTCGCAAAATCCAAATTTGGCAGGGAGAGAATAAAATTTCTTGGTCATGTAATATCACCTACAGGTATTGTGCCGAATCCGAAGAAACTGGCAGCAACTGAGAACTTCCCCCCTCCTAGAACCAAGAAACAGTTAAAGGCATTTCTGGGTTTAGTGTCATTTTTCAGACGATACATACCTGACAAGCGTTTAAATGATAATACCCTGTTAAACTTGTTGAGAAAGAATACTTCCTGGATATGGAATGAACTGTGCCAGCAGTCATTTGAGCAAATACGACAAGCCCTTCTAAATGCTAATCTACTGTCACATCCTAACATGTCAAAGGAACGACGCTTCCACTGTTGGACTAGACGCTTGTTCATTCAAAATTGATGAGGAAGGTGGAAACAAGAACGTAAGAATAATCGGTTTCGCAATTCGAGTGTTGTCAAGTTGTGAACGATCATATACAGTCACAGAACTCGAAACATTAGCAGTAATATGGGCCATGAAGAAGTTCAGATATAATGTGTACGGAAAAAATGTAAAAATTTTCTGTGATCATCAGGCCTTAAGTTTTTTGCTGACATGCAAGTTAATGCACGACAGGTTGACTTGGTGGGTGCTGGCTCTGCAGGAATATCAATTTCAAATAATATATATAAAAGGTTGTGACAACGTAGTACCTGATGCTTTGTCACGGTTGCCGCAAGGTCTGCCTGAGCTAACAACAATACTAGAACAGGCAACAGAGCAAAAAATTTTAGTCATGAAAGACACTACTTCTCGCAAAAAGTTCCTGCGGGCGTGCAGGCAACTGCCTAGGTTACAGGACGAAGATCCCGCCTTGGGAAAAGTCAAACAAGGACTCCTAGCTTCGGGTGGAAATCAGATAGGTAGCCGGTACTCTGTGCAAAATGGGGTATTATATTACCGGAAGGATGTTAACAAGGACTTGTGGTGTATCTGTGTACCGGAAGTATGTATCAGTGATTTAATGTGGCACGTGCACCTTTCGTGGGGACACGTGGGCACTGAAAAATGTGGAGCACTTCTCGCAAGACAACGTCATTTTAAGATTATGAAAAGAATAATTCAGAATGTTGTAAGGACATGTGTATTTTGTCAAAGGACGAAACCTACAAATCTGCCCACTGTAAGTGAATTGCATCCTGTTGTTCCTAGGTATTAAACACATTTTTGTAGCTCGGTTTCACCCTGAGAGCAGTCTTGTAGAGCGTACCTTTAAAGACTTGAACAGCTTCATGAGAACTTACATTCCGGATCGCCACACCAAGTTGGCAAAATACGTTTCGACTTTTGAGGAACTCCACAATAGATTGCCACACTCAGCCACCGGTTATACTCCACTAGAAGTCATGTTGGGAAAGAACGAAACCGACAGCTGGCTGTCACCATTACCGACTGTACCACGACAAGTTTTACCTCACTAACAGATTATAGCTGAGACTTTAAATGATTTAACGAGGTGCGCGGAGCGCCGAAAGGAGAAGCATGTCAAGAAGATAAAGTAGTTAACAGCGTATCAACCAGGTGACTTGGTGCTAATAAGGACTCATCCCAAGTCGTCTCTGTTAGTGAAAAAGAATAAGAAATGGCAACCGGTGTATGCCTGGCCCTACAAAATCATAGACATACCACATGGATATAGCTATTTGTTGGGTGACGTAGAATCGGAAGAGATCAGAGGACTCTATCCATACAAAGACTTAAAGAAGTTCGCTCAGTAGAGCAGCGTTTACATATGTGAGTAGCAGGTTGAGTTTAGAGTGTATTTTTTTCTGTGTGTAAATGTTCAGATTTTAGCGTAAAATTTAAAGACAATGAGGCACAGAAGATTAGTGTGATTCAATTTTGTAGATGTTAAGGAATAACAGTATTTTTAAGTAATTGCATTTTGAAAGAAAAATGAACATAGAATACTTTACAAATTTCATCTTTAAAAATGCTTTAAAAATATAAATAAAAAGAAATTCAACAGCGTGTAATGATGAAAGAATTTTTCATTGGTGTGTCATGAATATTTTTGAACTGTAGTAGTAATTCAATATTATAGTGTATATGTTGTTTCATGTATTTATGTCTATACCGATCCTGAAGTATGCTCAAGCATAATTTACTTAACAGTATGACTGCAGGGTGTACATCACCGAAGGTACCTCATGTGTTGTGGCCAAGGTAAAAAGCAAATCAGTAAACGCGACTACCGCTAAGCACTGTTAAAATATACTGCCATCTGTTGAGGCAGAGATTTGCACGAATTTATCGTGTAAACAAAAGTCTCAAATCTAATACTAATCTAGGAACTGGCACGCTAGGCCTAGATTACAAAATGTGTAAAATAATGCGAGAGGCAAAGTTTTGTAAAGTCGAGCCTGGCTCTGGAGAGCAAGTACGCAATGAGTAGGCAGACGTGACATGGGGACTTACCTCAGATGAGACGGAAATACAATTGTATAGTCAAAAGTCTGAAGGCAAGTACGACTCTGTAAGTGGAAAATGGAAAGAGGTAATTAGTGTCAGAGACTGGAAAAATCCAGCACGACCCAAAACCCAGTTAAGACTGAATTAAATACGTTAGTGTTTGTGAACTAATCGAAACAGTTACTTTAAGCAGTGTGAAAAACTGTGAAGGTGAAACTGTGATAAGGACAGTGAAGTGCTAGTATTGAACGTTCAACAGCGGTGAAGACGCCAAACGCAAATATTACGCACGAAAACTGTGTATTTACTCATAAATGTGAACTGTTAACGTGCAGTGAACCCACAGTCAATATTTTTGGGACAGACTGTAATTTCAGTGAGTACAATAACGGGAGATTGGAATACGATGCGTGGACTGTTATAAACAGCGACCACAGAAACGGCGAATGTTTGTGCTAAGCTCGTATTGGGACACTTCCCAGTGCCTGCGAATGTGGCGAAAACATAAATAATTTTATCAAGACTAAAACTGACGTGTAATGGGTACAGTATCGCATCAAAGCTGCATTCACGGTAGAAGATCCATGTCATGTATTCTGCAGGACAATGCTGGCTTGACACTAGGAAACTGGCGAAAACTTAACAACAACTGCCGCACTAATAAATGCTTCTTTCCCACTAGCGTAACCATCTGCAGCGGGAGGGGAATATTACGTTTGTTGCGTGTGTTTCATGTACTACGTTGGAGATGCGTAGCGGAGCTGACTCCTGCCAACAAGCGCGGGGGGCGGATATCATCCCACTCCGCCAGGTCCGGCCGAGATAACCGTGCAGCCGATCAGCTGATTCTGACTTTCCGCGACGGCGAGAGACACGCTGGCGTCGAGCGGGCGTTGACCTCTCCGCAGCCGCCGCGAACGCCGAGCACCGAGCACACCAACCGGCGCCGTCGCGAGCTAAATGTCGCGGCGTAGATCATCAACGACACCGCAATCAATAACGACCATATATAAATTGTTATAATGACCTAATTTTTTTCCATAGTGCTACGAAAAATTGTTCGTAACGTATGCACATCCTGTACTCCAACGACATTCCAGAAACAATTAAGTGAAAGTAACCAAAGCAGTTAGTCTGCCGCTCCGCCGAGGTTTTCCCCAGGGTTTCCCTACGGCCGCGTCAAATGGGGTGCGAACAGTTGACACCCCTGGGACTGCTAAAATTACAGTCTAACTCGTGATTGTATACCTTTGAACACTGCAGACGCTGCAACCACAAAAAGAATCAGCCAAAATGAATGTACATAACTGTCAAACTAATTGTATTCTATGTCCTTTTCTTTTGTACATGACTGTATACGTAACCAATTGTGTATTATATTGTTATGTAAATAACTTCATCTGTATTACTTTGTGTGCAAGAAACATCATTAAGCACCATGACTAAAATATACGATGTGACACATGTAGACTGTGAAAGAAAAATCTGCGTGTGGACACTGTGGACATGAAACAGGAAATATTTATGTCATTTTTTATGACATAAACATTTCGGGGGACAGTACAGCGTCCCCAGTGCTATATTACGAAAAGACTTAAAAAACGGTATTTATAAGGAAGAGACATTTAAGAATTGAATAATATATATATTTTTTATAATGTACCCGTAAAATAATAATTTCTCTGTGTAAGTTTCGAGTGCAAAGAAATGTAACAAAATTATCTAAAGAGACGACAAGATACGCTCTTTTGTTAATTTTTTTAGTCGTTTTCACTTCTTCTCTTGTCTTGGTTGTGTGTAGACGGACATCTTGCGTGTGCTGGCAAATGTAAGCATATGTGTAATAATTAAGCATATAATATACTCATTTAATATTATTGTGCACTTTTAATTTGTAAGAGGTGATCCCGATTTCATGTCCGCCTTCCTTGAATTAACCTGCATTCAAGTAATTCACAGTTCAACAATCGCAGCGGCCGATGCAGCAAACGGCGCCATTACGTGGCGATATTAACTTATAAAAAATTAGCGGAAGCGAAAAACTCGCCAGCTATTAACATAATATTCATTTTTCTCCACAGCCGCACGAAGTTGCAGAAAATACGTAGCTTTAAGATTCTTATTTTCAGTACCATAGCCGAGAGCCAGAGCCAGGAACCTGGCTACAATACAATGGTTAACGGAGGTAAGAAAAAATACTCTCGCGCGTGTGTGGGCCGTAATTGTAATTAATAACTAAAGATCTTTTGTTTTAAAGTGAGCTGACTAGCCGAGGAAATTAATATGAAAAGTTTATTACATTGTTCAGCTTATATTCTCATGTTTTAAGATTCAGCGAATCTAACGTTCATTAACGTAACAAATAATTTAAGTTTAATATTGTTAAAAAGGAGAACTCCACAAAAGCATTTAATCGTAAATCAAAATTGAATGAAATATAATTTTTATTAAGGCCCACCACGTAAGTCGGCAACAATCAATAATAATAATAATAATATATTAAATTACGACGGCCGACGCGATACACTAGTGCACTCTAACAGTAACTTGGATCAGTAATTGTGTCATGTGTGTTTATGATGCTATAGAACAATTTTCTACATACTTTGACAAATAATACAAACACTCCTTGACTTCTTCAATACATGGTACGAAGATCGAACTAAGATCATTCGTTAACAAGTAACTCATATCAGCAGTGCCAAATTCAAGTCATGTATACGCCACAGCTGCCAGAAGAGGCCCGACTTGGTTGCCTCCTTCTCAGTACGGCTTCAGACACTGCTGTCCCACCCACACACGCGCAGTACCCTGCCAGTCCAGCAGTCAGTGGGTTTACTTCTGGGGACTGTGACGGAGGATGCCGTGGTTACTCGTGATGCCAGCCTGTCGCATCTGGTGCGCCGCATTCTGCCTCTGTCTTTGTATCGTGCACTTGTTCACGTTTATTATTTCTAAGAACTGCGAAGTGGCAGATTCATTGGTTTCAATCACGTCTGAAAGTATACCATTTATGAAATATCCAATATGATTAGTGATGACTAAAGCTTGGGAGTTCGTTTTGCAGTGGAGGACCGGCCAGAGTGGCCGAGTGGTTCTAGGCGCTACAGTCTGGAGCCGCGCGACCACTACCGTCGCAGGTTCGAATCCTGCCTCGGGCATGGGTGTGTGTGATGTCCTTAGGTTACTTAGGTTTAAGTAGTTCTACGTTCTAGGGGACTGATGACCACAGAAGTTAAGTACCATAGCGCTCAGAGCCATTGGAACCATTTTTGAACCAAAGACAAGTTTCGATCTTTCCTTACACTGAAACCCAAGTCAAGAAACATAATTAATAATGGTCGGCATCTACCTCCTTAAAGTGTCAAAAACTGTTTGAATATAGCAAACGGTAAACGGACACGGGCCCCCGAAAGGTGATAGAGGAACTTTACATGAGGATGTCAGGTACTAGTCCCTTCAAATATTAAACTAATTTCAATTAAAGGAGATAAAACTGGCGCTATCCCCTTTTAATTAACAATTAATACAGAAAAATCAGAAAATAGATGCAGGGGTCTAGCCCCTTCAAATATTAATGTAATTTCAATATGCGGAATGTAAAGTGGCAACTAGACTTTTCAGTGACAAAAAGAGTCTAATCAAGAAAAACCGGCAAGCTTGTGTCGTTAGCTAGACCTGTCAAATATTAAACAGATACACTGTAGGAGAGATAAATTGGTCGCTAGCCGTCATTTGATCTGACGTGATTTTAAAACAATTAACGGGTCTAAAAGTATCACTCGTAATAAAACAGCCACAGAGCCATCAGAAACTTATATCAGCTCACCTTACCAACACAGTGCCACAAGTGCCGGAATTACTCAGCCAGTTAACAGCCGTCCAAAACACAAGGGTGGTGTCTGGCATTGGAACGTCGCTACTGCCCACAGCAAAATAGCACAGTGATGAACAGCCCAAAGGAAAACAGGCTAAGTCACATTAGGATAATTTTTTCAGGATAGCAATTTTAAACTTTCAAGATTAGTAAAAATACACAATTAAAATGTCAAATTTAATAATGGTAGGGGATGTACAGTTGTGCTCAAAAGTATCCGAACAACCGGAATTGCATATCGCCTGATTAGCATGCAACCCGCATATCGCAGCTGTCTAGCAGGTCCTCTAATCGCTCCTCGGTATAGTCTTTGGACTATTGAAAATGGTTCCAACAAGTCACCCCTTGAAAACACTGCTCTGTATCGCAATAACTCAAGATGTAAAGTAATACCACGATACTACAAATATCAGGGAACACCTTATCGCAGATAAGACTGTCCTTAAGGATTGTAAGGTCAGATGCATTACAAAAAATGACATACCTGAAATGTTACCACTCTTATTATTACGTCAGATAGGTAATGCACATAGTAAGTTCGTCGTTGTCATGATTTCTTCTTCATAGTAACATACCGTACTTATTACTTAACACAAAATGACATTAAAAATTTAAGTTATTCACGAGCAGCTAGTTGGGAATATGTATGAACTTCAAATGACACGACGAAGCGTCTCGTTCTGCATATGGATTCAAACTCAGGTCATGCAGACTAAGCAAAGATTTCGTGACTGACGGAAACTAACAGTCATTCCTGACTGGGCACACAGAGAGTGATATACCTCGATTTTAGATAGTATCAGTTAGGAAATATCTACTTTAAATTACAAAACGAAATCATTTTTAACGTACTCGAATTCCACCCATCAACTGTTGTTCGTGTTAACGAATTACGAGAGATGTTAAATATTGCTTCATCACAAGTGACTCACTTAAAATGCCGTGAGCCAAAGCTATGTGTTGGACAGGGATTCGAACACAGAACCTATTCGGATTGTTATCAAAGCATAATCAACTGTGACATATTGTTGTTGATTACACACAAAGAAACGTCAGCTACCGAATTTTTCTCCACCAGCAGCTCGGAATCACATCATTGAACTTACAGTGATCTCGCAAATAGTTCTGGGAGTCAAAAACGTCAGATATCGTTAGAGTTGACAACGAATGAAAATACACTAAAAGTCAAAAGTATTATCGAACAGCAGATAGGTGTTCTCATTTTAGAGCTTGATTATACATAATGAAAACTTTAGTGCTGGGCCAGGATTCAAACCCATTCATGCGCAATATGTGGAGATGCTGAAGAATTTACAGTTTTGAATAAACAACAAATTGTAGTTGAGCTGTATTGTCACGAAGGAGTCAAATTCCGCGTTGAGGGCGGTCTGAATTGCAGTCCCAGTTCAGAACCAATTTTATCGACGTACAGAATCTAAAGTAAAAGATGGAATAAGCGTCCTGTGACCCTACATAGCGTTTGTTTCGTAACTAGAAACAAATAACTATTATAGGAATGGTTACCGGTGATAAGAGTTTCTACATGTTGCCACTCCTGGCTCTACTGTGGTTCAACCTAACGTCTACTTGGTAGAGAAGGAATATCATGTTTAATGTGTATTTCAGACCACAATGCCATTACACCTTCTTCACTTGGCGTTGGCAGAAGAGAACAGAATCCCTCACTCCCTGTCAAAAATAATTGGCAGTAGTTGGAAACAAACCCAGAGCCAAGTATATGAACCTATCATCAATCCAACAAACCGCCAAATCCTCTTCTCAGTGACTCATTTTTCAATCGTAACGCCGTTGCGCCACACTGGATTAGAATTCTGGCACACAGACTCCCTGTAGTGGTTTGCAGCATGTTCAGTACATTCATTTACTCGGTTGACCAAATCGCCATGAACCAGCTGCCTCGGCTACCCAGTGTATACATTCGACTCTATCTTGTAATCGCCGAAATAAAATCATGTAACTGCCACCTGCACAGAACTGCCATCACTGTAGAATGGCCGGCCGCGGTGGTCTAGCGGTTAAGGCGCTCAGTCCGGAACCGCGCGACTGCTACGGTCGCAGGTTCCAATCCTGCCTCGGGCATGGATGTGTGTGATGGCCTTAGGTTGGTTAGGTGTAAGTAGTTCTAAGTTCTAGGGGACTGATGACCACAGATGTTAAGTCCCATAGTGCTCAGAGCCATTTGAACCGTTTGACCTATAGAATGCAGACATTTAAATGGGAAGTGTTCCGTTCCACTTGAGCTACTCTATTACGCTATCTGTTTGTCGAAAACGTCGTGCAGTGCAAGAGAAAAGGTGTAACTGTCTGTCTCTCAGGAGTCTAGATCCGCCCATATGCATTATCTCACAGCACTGAGGAATGCAGAAGTTCTGGAGGAATTGTTGTTGAATTCTGTAACTGCTGTAGCTATGTGTCAGCTGGTAGCGTCATGGTAAGTGTCGCGAGTTTGAATACATTCACGGCTGCATTTCTTAAAACGCAATTCTGCTGTCTGCTGAGGTTATCAATCTAATGGAACTTTGAACTTAATGCCCTTCACTTGTCTGGCGTGAGGTCAGTCGCTTGACGGCGCGCTTCGGCGCGGGCCCGCCCGTTGCCGGCGCGCCGCGAGGCACGGAAGCTCGCACTGGGACGTATCGCTTGTAGTCGGGTGTGCCGCGGCAGTCCTCACACGGGGAAGTGATGCGTCTCTTATAGCCTCTCCTTCACAAGTGGCTCTTTCCGCCTTCCCGTGGTGCCAGACGTTAAGCTCGGCATTCTGCCTTGCGACAAAAGGGAGAGCTGCGACCCATCCCGATGCGAAAGCGAAGGGTGCGTGGCACAGGGGGAGCTGTGTCGAGGGACCGAACACCAGTCCCTTTCTGTTCGCAGGGTAGAGACCAGCAGGTGCTCTGCATGTCGGCGACCTTGTTTGTCGGCGTGGGATCGCGGTGCGAGTCGGCAAGGGTGCTTCGCCGCGCCCCTGGGTAACCAGGGCGTGTTCTGCCAAACCCAGGAGGTGGTGACATCGCCTGGGCCAGGTTAGATGGGCCCAGACCACCGAACGACTGGGTGACCGACCCACCACCTGAGTAGGAGTGGGTCCTCGGCCGAGAGGTGGAAGCTCGGGCTAGTAGGCGGCGAATGACGAGAGGTGCATCCGCCTCTTGTGAGTGCGGGGTGCTCTTGCCGGGGAGCGTGGCGTGAAATCGTCGATGACGGAGCCACCGACGGGGACCAGTGCGCTGGCAACGGCGCGCTGAACCCAGCAGTTCGAGGATGCCCTTGGCCTTGGGTCGAGGCCGGTGGGCGAGCTGCATTAGTCCCCCCCCCCCCCCCCCCCCCATGCCAGAGGAGCCAGTCCGGGGCAAGAGACGGGCTCCCAACCTTCTTCATCAAATTAATCATGGCTGACCAAGAGACGAGTGATTCAAGTGTTCTCTCGAGGTGTTCGACACTTACTGTTCCCACCCCTGAATAGGGCCTAGGACAGAATGCAGAAAACGTTACTGAATGGCATACTAGAATTAACCAACTGCTAGATTCTAGTATTAAGAATGGCAAAATAAGCAATACAGCAGTACTCTCTATCAAAACGGAACTCGCCGCCTGGGCTATCGCTAGTGCGAAGCTCGAGGGTCGACTAGAGGAATTAGAGAAAGAAAATGAACGACTGCGAAAACAGCCCACCAAAACGTGGGCAGGAGTGGTCGCACAAGCGGCCACTAAAACACAAACAACAAAAGAGACCATTGAAAAGGTGTCCAAAAGGCCTGACACGGCAGTCTTCCTAAGACCCCTGCCAGGGCAGGTCATTAAAAAAGTACAAGAACTCTTCACAACCACTGTAAACCCGGCAGCAGACAAAATAAAAATAAATAAGGTAAAGGCAACAAAAAATGTCGTAATAGTAGATGTTGCCACTGAAGAAGACCGGGATAAGATACTCAACCGTGACAAACTCAAAAAGGTCGTTAAGTGTGAACCACCCAAAAAGCGGAATCCCTTGGTGATCCTGTATGACGTGCCCACCACAATAAATGAGAATGATATCTATGAAACAATAAGTCAACAAAATTTTGAGGAAATGAGTCTGGATATTTTCAAAAAAGAATTCAAACTGTGGTTCAGAACTGGACCCAGAGAGCGCGATGTAGTACATCATGTAGCTGAAGTCCCGGGAAGTATGTGGCGTAAGCTCACCACTATGGGCAGAATATACATGGGGTTCCACTCGATAAACGTAAGGGACTACCTCGTAGTCCCCCATTGTCACAACTGTGGAGACCTTGACCATATACACAAACACTGTGAGCAGAAGCCGGCTTGCTCCAGGTGCGGCGCTGAAGATCACACTAGGAAAACTTGTGGCAAAACAGGGATATGTATCCCTTCTGCAAGAAGAGGGAAAAGAAATTGTAATACCACAGGAAGAAACTGCCCCACATACAGGGCTCTAGGACAAAGGCTTATCTCGAGGACTGATTATGGCTGAGTCCATATCAGGCAACAGGAAGCCTAAAAGAAAGTCTCCGAGTAAAAGGGTAAGGGATGCACTTAGGGCCAGCAGATTTAGGGAGTTCCTACAAGGAGCCACTAAAACCCAGACCAGAAAGGTAGAAACAAAAGATGCTGGTGTACAAACGGACCCATGCGGTCAGATTAGTGCTCCCTTTCCCCGAAACTGGGGACTAAGGTCGCTTGAAGAACTAGAACGACCGAAAGGGCGACCTGTGGCAAAACAAATGGTAACATCAGAGAAACAAAAAGTACAAGATAACGCAATAAACAGTACATCATCCGATACAAACCCTCTCACACAAAAAGTTTCGGGCGTAAATCCCAATAGGGTATACCCCAACCAAGAACACGCATTACAACTTGCGCGACTGGAGGAGCCGGCGGTCCTCACCACAGCATTGAGGCATGTGGTATGTGTCGGGCATGAATATGGCCGAGACGTCACCTTCTCGGTAATGGAGGCTGTTTACAGAATACAGCTGAAGACAATGAACCTCCCCACTGACTTCGGAGCCCTGCGTGACCTAGTCAAAAAAGTCTTCGAAAGAAGAAACGAGAAATTCGATCTTAATGAAATTTACAGTCAATCTGTCATCACAAATGGAAGACTAGCTCACGATTGGAGCAAGAACTGGCCGGATTCGCACATCAGAACATATTACGCACGTGCCCCATTTAAACGTAGGGCAGATTAACTCACACAATAGCAAATTAGTCATGCAGGAACTCCGCAGGGTCGTGGAGGAGAGGAGTCTGGATGTGCTCTGTCTGCAGGAACCATACTCCCTGGCTGGGCGAATCCCTTTTGCAGCAGCTAACTGGCAAGTCGTTCACAGCGAAGCGGAACCCAAAGCACCTCTAATGATAATAAATAAAGCGATAAGAGCCACAGTCCTCTCTCAGTTCAGCGACGATCACTGGAACGTCGTGGAACTACAAACACCAGCCGGAGTACTATACATCATTAATATGTACTTCCAGTACGGCCGGGGAATAGACGAATTCCTAGACAAACTTACGCAAATAGCCATGGCGTTGCGGGGACGTCGATGTGTCATTACTGCAGACATAAATGCCAAATCCCCCCTGTGGTTCAGCGGCACACGAGACGATAGAGGAGAAAAGGCTGAGGAGACCATCATGGCGTTACAATTGATTGTCGCCAACAAGCAAGGAAATCCACCCACCTACGTAGGAGGTGGGGGCGAGGGCACAAACATTGACGTCACATTGGTCACGCCCAATCTCGCCACCAGAGTAACCAATTGGATGGTCTGGGATCAGGTGACAACCAGTGACCACAACCTTATTACGTTTTCATTAGGGAATGAGGAGTGCCGCTGGGACATGGGGTGGGAGACACAGCTGAATTACAACAGAGCTGACTGGGACCGCCTGTCACGGGAGTGTGAAATACCGATATTGCCAGATGGTGACGAAAATGTCGAAGGATATGCTGAAGAACTGGTGCAAGCGGTTGTCAGGGCGGTAAAAGCTGCCGTACCAACCAGGAGGAGAGCCGTAGCGGCCCCCCCCCCCCCCCGTCGCCATGGTCTACCGAACTTGGACAAATGCGCCAGTCTGTACGGAGGGCGAGGAGGTACTACCAGCGGAGTGTCGTCCGGGAGGAGAAGCAACGCTGGTTGAAAAGATATAGAGAAGAAAAGGAACACTTCCAACAGGAGCTGAAGGCAGTTAGGCTACAGAGCTGGGAGAAATATGTACGAACACAGCTAGCCATGGACCTATGGGGTGTACCGTACAAGTTAGTACGGGAAAAGATCAGGTCACCCATGGTGCTGTCCACCGTCAGGGATCAGGGCAGGATGACGGAAACCTGGCAGGAAACTGCTGAGGTCCTACTCTGTGTCCTGCTGCCTGACGATAACGAGAACGATGACTCCGAGGCACAGCAACAAGTTCGGAGACAAGACCTAGAAGAATATCAGAACAACAATGTGGTATATCCCTTCTCTGAAGAAGAAGTAGCCGCTCAGATAAATGCCCTCAAAAGAGGCAAGGCTCCTGGCCTGGACGGCATCACCGCGGAGGTGGTGCAATTCCTGGCCCCCCGGCTGGTAGCTCCTCTCACAAAGTTATATAATGAGTGCTTGAGGCTCGGGAAATACTCCCAAATCTGGAAAAGAGCCACAGTAGTGATAATCAAGAAAAGCCCGGATAAAGATCCACAAGAAGCAAAGACTTATAGACCTATCTGTTTATTAGACACACTGGGGAAACTTTTTGAGAGGTTGCTGGCAGGCAGACTGGCAGCACACAGAGTTTTGTGCGGGATGAGTGACAGACAGTTCGGCTTCAGGGCTGGGAGATCGGCGTCTGACGCCATCGCCCTGGCTGCGGAGGTCTGTGCCGCTACCCCGCACAAATACGTGGTCGGCATCATGGTAGACATCAGTGGCGCCTTTGACAACCTGTGGTGGCCCTCCCTCTTCTCTCGCCTGCGTGAGAAGGAGTGCCCGAGGTCGCTATATGGCTGTCTGAGGAGCTATTGTGAGAATAGGGAGGTCTGGCTATCGTCCGCTAGCGGGAGAATAAGTAAGAAGATCACCAAGGGGTGTCCACAGGGATCTGTCCTGGGGCCACTCTTTTGGGATATTAATATGGAACCCCTCTTGGACAATCTACAGAACAGTGACGATGTGCTAGAGGGCATAGCCTACGCGGACGACCTCCTCCTGCTGGTTGGCGGCCGCAGCCGTGAAGACTTAGAGCCGAAAATTGAGAGGGCTATTTCAATCTTCAGTACATGGTGCCATACGACCAGAATGAAAATCTCACCAACAAAGTCCACGTACCTACTCTTGAAAGGGCGACTAGTTAGGAATCCAACAGTAAGAATAGATGGCTCACCAGCTCTTCGACGCCATGAAACGCGATACTTGGGAGTAATCGTCGATGAGAGGTGGACTTATGCATCACATATTGACACCGTCACACATAGATCATTCGAAACACTAAACAACTTAATATCAATTGGTCACAAGCGATTCCACCTGCCACCAGAATTGATCAAATTATATCACAATAGTATACTGACATCTATTGTAGGATATGGGTCAGGAGTCTGGGCCCACAGACTCACGAGGGTTATGCCTGCCATGGCTGTGAGAAGAGTGCAGCGGAACATGCTTCTCAGATCAGTAGGGGCATATAGAACAACACCGGGCGGAGCACTAACGGTGTTAATGGGGCTTTGTCCGCTTGACATAAAAATCAGAGAACAAGCGACATGGTACTGGGTTAAGAAGGGAAACAGGGAGAAAATAGTCGACCTAATGGGGACACATGTGGGAAATAAATTGGAAATTAAACGCAGGGGGGAAGAACTTTGGCAACAACAATGGGATAACGAAGAAACCGGTCGCAGAACATATGAACTGCTGCCCAACATCAGGGAAAGATTGCAATTAAAATACTTCACACCATCACGAGGACTGCTGCACTTCCTCACAGGTCATGGACCCTACCCGGCATATTTATGCCGGTTCGGGAAACGGGCTACACCAGCGTGTGAGTGTGGGGCCACACCAGGCACCCCAGAACACGTGGTGTATGAGTGCCACCTCTTTGACGACGTAGCAGCGCAATTACGTCACCAGCTACCCAATTTTGACACGTATCACCTGCTCAGGCATGAGGACCATTTTTCAACTCTAAATAAATTGGCAAATGAGATATCACTTAAAGTAATAAAGGAATATCTAAGGAACAACTACTAAGATATCATACACCAAATCTGACTCCGCGCACCTGTCCTGTTCCGCCGGGGCGTGGATTGGCCAGCCGCCTCACGGCTGGAATCCGCCACGTCTGGGATTAGGGGGAGGGTGCGCCCAACCACTGATCTAGACACTCACCAATTTTGACTCTAGGCTAAGTTAGGTTAGATGTAGGATAAGCTAGGATAACAAAATAGTATAGTACTGCAGCGATCAACAATTCCGGCCAGCCCGGTGCCAGGGGCACGTTCACCGGGATAGCTCGGTGAACAGGGCCGCTAAGTAGGTTTATACAACGCTGGCACAACTCTAACGCTGCAGGTAGATGTACATTAGCATAAGAAGAATAAAATAACATAGAAAGACATAATCGTAGTGCCCATAGTGAGAACAAAGGAAAACTAACATAGACTAAGCTGTAGTAGTAGTGCCAAATTGTATCAATTAGGACCCACTAATTATATAAGGTGGTAGGTTGTTATGTATCACATATATAGAAGAATAAAGATTTAAAAAAAAAACATCCCTTCACTTCTAAACCCAAAATAGCAACATTTGGATAAAGGGCTCACTTCTGCGACATTTTGTTCTTTTCAGGCTTAATAGACGGCCAGGCAGCAGAAGCAACTCCAAACTTTTGTATTAAGTATGGGAAGAGCGCATCGTGCCAAAATACGTCAGAAAAGTATTTCCTGCATTAGCTGTCGTGTGGTAGTAGAATTTTATTCTTCTTCAAACCTTGTTTGACAGCCTTAACTCAGAACAAGTTTTCTATATGCATGTAATCAATAAACTGCATGTGTATTGTCAGACAGTTATAGGTAACATCAGTGAATTCGCATATTTCGTTGATGATTAATTTGCCTCTCAGGTATACTATTGTTTTAACAACACTAAAAGAAACCTTACGAAAACTGCGCACTGTGGCATTTCATAAACAAAGATATGTAATCCTGGAAACCCAAAATTTGCTTCGCAGTAGTGGAATGAGGCGTTACCTGTTGTGCAGCATTGTATGTTTTTCGCCATTGCACTATGAGCCGAAAGTATTTTCTTACGATTTCCTTATCGATGTTTGATCTGACTGCTTGTATATCTTTCACAGGAGGGATAAAAACATCACAGTCAGTGTGACTAGAACCGGGAAGCATAACAGATGGGTTTTCACAGGTCAGTACATTACTACAGAGCTAGCAAAGAAATATGTGCCTTCGCTTCCTCTTACGAGGCGATTAGTGGCTAGCACTCGTAAACCGCTGTTTAAAGGACTAGATTAGTTGCGATTTCAGAGTACTATGACTTTCGTGGACTGAAAACCGTAAATTTGCAATGTTTTGTTACACCTCAAATAATAATAACTCAGATTATTCAATGGAAATGACTGAAAAACTCAAGTGAAGTTTGAGGCTTAATTCCGTGAACACCAGTAAGTAACTTGTCGAGCACAGAGTTGCCAAACGTACCTTGTCCTGTTGCCAAATCTCAGTTACAGTACCAACAAGAAGATGACGAACAGACGTGTGCCTACAGCGGGCTAGAAAGTGACCAAAGATGCGGCTGCCACGGGCTGGAATACGTAATGCATCGGATTCGCATTTCTGTAACTAGTTTTAGGGACTGGAGTAGATTTACTAATAATACTCAGAACTGACTGCAAACTAAGCATCATAAAGCAGTAACTCTCATAGTTGTTTTTATATTCTTTTCGTAAGTGTACTCAGAACTAAGAAATTCATTCATGGTCATTTACTTGCCAGGTCGATAGTCGAGCACAACAAACAAATAAAATTAAAAAAAAAATTGTGTATGTGTGTGCGTCTGTGAGACAAGAGAGAGAGAGAGAGAGACATAAACAGAAAAAAAGAATGAGACAGAGAGAGTAAATAATAGTTGTAAAGAAATTGAAACATTGTATGTAGAGAAACCTTTCATAAAACTGACACGTTCCACATCATTACGAAATGTCGTATTCATGATCTGTGGAACAAGTATTAATGTAATCAGATCTAATCTAATTTAATCATATCATATTGCTGACTGGCCATGAAGAGTCAGGAATTACCGAAATTTTTGCCAATATCAGTAACCAAATCTAAGCTTGAAAGTAAAAGACAACTGTTTTTGTAATAAACTGGGACTCCAATCAAGACTCTTTCGTCCCTGTTAACTAACCACGAAAGATGTCTAATATACTTCCATTCACAAGTAACAAAGTGTGCATGCTTTTTAAGATGAAGTGCATGATGAGAAGTTCTGTGATGGAGATACGAACCCAACTCATAATCGGATTGTTAATTAAGTAAAATGAAATGTTACGTATAAGTTTTTCTTACCAGCTGCTAGGTGTTTGAATCTAAAATAAGGATACAAAGTTTTGTGCCTGAGCGACAATCGAACCGCACACCTACCGTCCTTCTTTATCATCCACGAATGTAGCTTAAGTATCAATTGTTTAGTGATCAACAGTAAGAGGTGTACGTATTTGACCAGAAATAACGACGCCTATAGCGATTGTTGACAACACATGAACAGACATTAAAAATGCACATTAATTTTCACTAGCAGGCTGGTTTGCACGTGAAAATTAAATTATGAATATTTTTGTACTGGATCAGGATTCGGAGCCACTTATTTACCTTTGGAGGAGACCTAGGGAAGAGTGCAGTCTTGGAAAAAGGAACGAAATTATTGAACTATACTCTTCCGAGAGATTCAGATCCTCCAAAGAGGAGATGCGAATTCGAATCACAGTCCAGCACCAAATTTTTCAACGTCTCTAGTTCATTCAAGTACAAATAAAATAAAAGCCCTGTTCCTTTAAATGACTATCGGTTCATGAAACAAAATAAATTTTTCTAATGTAAGTAAGTTTACTAGCGACAGTATTTCTGTTTATCATGACATCCGCCTATGTCATTTCCCAACGTAAACTGCCTCTGCCCAGTTGGTAATGAAGGAACGTGATGTTTAATGCGGATTCTGGATTGTAACGACTTTCTCTTGAAGTTACCAGAGGTAAAGTAAATCTGTCTGTGCGTCTCAAAAGTAAAAGTCTGAACCCACGCGTTGCACCTGTGATAGTTCGTTCCACCAGACCATTGTGGCCACATATTCCAGCTCAAGGAGTGTGCTGCAACTGAATATGTGCTTAGCTTTCAAAGTGCGAGTCTATAAAATGGTTAAGTAGAAGCAAGCTTCTGACGTGGAGATTATGCTATTCTCATGTCAGCAGGATGTAAAGACTCTTTTAGGCATCATAGCCTCAATATGAAGCCATTTTGAAATTTTCACTAATTTAGGAAATGTCTTACTTCGTGAAAATCCAGTGTGAAGTGTGAAGTTACCGGATTATTCGATTATTACCGTCACTGTTAGTATCATTTTCTTCATAGCGCTGTTGGAACACATTTGCTTGAAGATCTTTTAATGCCTTTTGATGATTATAGAAGCAGTTGCCCAAGAACAGGTTCTTTCCCTGTCTACGGAATCCTTTTCATGTTTATATCAAACATCAGCAATTACTCGTAGATTACATTAAAACTAAAGTAACTGATGAAGACGTTACTTGATAACAAAGCGTGCTGTATTTCTTCTTTTACTTACGCCTAGAAATGGCTGTCGAATACTGCCAAACCAAAAGCGAAAGGATCTTACTGCCTTCCGATATACGTCGCTGTCAGTCCTTCCATATGATTTGGTCGACGTGACCTGTTTCAAGTTGTGTATGACAGAGAATGTTTTAGATAGTCAATTGTTTTCCTTTGCAATAAACAGAAAGATTTACATTCTAAGCTATGCAAGTTCAAACTTTTCGCAATATTAGTTCAAATTTAATATTCGCTTCTATAATGTAGGAAAGTATTCCACAGTTTCGGAACCCGCATCCGACTCATTGACCTCACACTTGGTCGCTGACCGTTAATTCTAGGTCAAAGTGACGCCAGTTTTAGTAACTTAATGTAGCGACGACTGTTTGCCATTGCTCTTTCTCACCGGAAAATAGGCAGTTCACTCCTTGGGCTCCATAAGTACACTGTAACAGTATTCGTTTTACCTGATTTTGTAATCATTTAAATAAAACAACATGACCTTCCAGTGGGAGACGTTTCGTCCCCCTTCTCCCTCTGTGAAATTTGTCAGTAAGCTTTTTGCCTTCCAACCAGCGAAATGCGGCAGAGGATGGTCGGTGAACGATTCACAGACCACGATTTAATGCCGTTAAGACGATTTCTTTAAACATTGTGGTAGCTGAAGGAATTTAGTTTCTTCTTAAGGATGCTGCATAAGGATGCAGCAACGTTCACAAATATCTCAAATAGGAAAATGCCTCTATGCAAATACGAAGGTTGTAAAATAAACTTCCCACAGTTTGTGTCAGATAGATCTTTTCGTCTGATAGCACTGCGTAAGTATTTTGTCCAAGAGGTATCACAAGTAGTTTTCGTATAGCTGTGGGAATCATTGGTTGAAAACGGTTTTAACACCAATGGGTACAGTACTGCTAATTATTCAAAATGATGATCAACCTAAGTCTGAGTTCATCCACAAACTGAGGCGTATTTATAATACTGAAGCTAGACTGTGTATCCTTGTCTTCCTTGAGTGGGCATTGGAAGGCGTCTACACACACGTATACAACACTATCAATACTTCGAACGCTATAATTAATATTGATCTCATAAACTGATTTTTTGTAAATTATTCTGGGTCTTGAGCATGCAATACGTGTTGTAGATACAGTCTTAGACAAAAACATTGACCGCCGAGTCGTTCACGTAAGGTGGACAATACAGTCGTGCTCCCCTCAGAATTCTATGACCGGCAATATACTCGATCTGGCAACATTGTAGATTGAGGCACTTCCCGGAGGAATTTTTGACTGCAGTCTGAGTACATCACCCTTGACTACGACCATACTCTTGAGGAAAAACGCGGGACTTGCTAATACGACGTCTGGCAACCGAAAGCACACGTCGACAAAGTTTTTATCGCATCTTTCCTCTCTATGCTGAAGCTATGAGTGTAATTCAAGCGAATGTACAACATATTCCGCCGTCTGTCACATCGGTAATAACAGTTATGTTCAACAATATTTTAGCGAGAGATTTCTTGGCTGACCATCTGCCTCTGTACACTGCATGTGTCTCAGTTCTCTGGGACCCGTTTGCTGCCTACCGGCGGGGGCTGAAGCACTGCGCTGCCTCGCCTTCTCCAACAACGTCTGCTCCACTCCTCACTTTCGACGGTGTGACATGCACTAATGTTGTTGAGTGGTGACCCATAAAGTCTGTCTACGATTTGTGTGTCACACTCGATAGCAACGGAAGCACAAAACCGTTTTTATTTGATGAGTATTTTAGTACACTAGTATGCAATACATCAATGTGGCACAGAATTAATTTCATTGTTCTGGATCCAGTGTGATATAATTAAAGCGTCACATCCTTTTCTTTTTCCTTTCACAGGAGATTCTTAAAATAATTTATTTTTGTCTTGGATTCATATGTGTTAGTCAATGCACAGAGAGTAAATGCAGTGTAACGTGTTTGGTTTCTTTCTTTGATTCCCTATGGTAAATGGATGCGAAACATTGTCAATACGTTTCAGAACCTGTTCTATAACTACTCAGGCAAATTGCTTGTTTTCAGGTTCATACATTAATAAATGGAGAAGTGAACGTTGTTCAAAAGTGTTATTTAAAATATTCAATTGGATTTAAGGCGACAAAATTGCACATATTTGAAGCTACTCAGTGAAAAAGTAAGTTGCTAGAGCCTCTGTTAGCAAATGTCTGCAGGGAGTTCCTAATTGCTACTGTGGAAATTCAGTATAGAGGCCCTATAGTAATCAAGAGGTTCATTTCCTTCATATTTATCATCGTGGCATGTGAGTCCTAAGTGAAGAACAACAATAAAATTCGTATCGTTGATGGTCGATCCGAATTTCTACAGAGACGCTTGTACTGTGAAGCAGCTTCGCAGTCATAAAGCCGAGATCTATGACCATTAACACAACTTACAGAGTCGAGCTACCAAGAGGACTTGATGTGTAAAGGTTTTCTTCCGATTTCGTTAAGGAATTTTTCTGGGAATTCACGGCTCCATTAAATAAATCAGAAATGAAAGCTCGCACATGCTGGCCCCTACCACGGTTAGAATTGACCACTAATTGAACCGATGTGACACGAGAAACGGGCGGTACCATGCGGCTACGGACACACTGCTGCCAGCACGCCACTCTCGTAATTATATTGGTCGCTCAGCCTAATAACGCATCGTGAAAGATAATAAAATTTGTCACTTACGTAAAGAATAGCATTTCTTTATCCAAAAAATTGAATTTTCAATCTCAGCGTCTTAGTTTACGTGAGGATTATATAGCACGAATCATTCAAATGGAAAGGGGATATCAAGTAAATTTAGCGAGTCAGTTCAGTACCATACACGGAAGTTATTGCACTGTCACAGTGTAGCCAAATGTTTGTGACGATGTTGCCAATTCTCAGCTGTGCTAGGACCAGCACATAGAGGCATTCGACTGAAACATAGCCATGACAAAGATTGTAACTGGGGTCGACAGTATCGTCGTCTACCACCTTGAAAACTCGAACGGTGACAGTGCTCGGACAGTTACTTACGTTTGCTGGTATCAAAGCTGCAGCGTTAAAACACAGAAATGTTAATAACCCAGAGATTATTAACTTTGGAACCCATAGTAAAGTAAAGCAGTCATCAGTCGGAAGATTGGTTTGAACACCATAGTGCTTTAATAGGCACGGTCTTTTTGGAGACCATATGCCATTGCTTTCCTCCGACGTTTGAGTTGTCTTGCCTAGCCAGTTAATAGGGAAACCTACTGTTTAACGAGGCTTTCAGACCACAGTGCAGCTCGGCATTTTTCACATCAACAAACACTTCCCGAGGGGAAATATGTGTAAAATGGTAAATAAAAATTTTGGGGGTTTGACCAGGGATCGAACCTGAGAACTTCATATTCCTAGTCTTGCTCTTTACCACTTTTTTAGGTTTTTTTCTTTTTTATTTATATATTTTTTTCAATGTCTACTTTATTTATCTATTTACTTTTAAGAAAAGGAATAAGGATTTTGGAAGGTTTGTTTTTCTGCTTGATTTTTATTTTTATTTCATTTTATTTTTATACAAATGGATAAAAAGAAAGCCGTTCCTCTTCGGCTTCATAAACAGAATAATAGGAAGTCGTCCCGTTACGATGAAGGATGCTCCAAACTTTAGCCCGCTGCGAATTTTTCGATGACCGTCGTCTCGTTGCTGTGTTGTTTCCGTTGTTTGTTCAATCTCATAAAAAAAGGAACTGGGAAGAGGTGCAATGGTTATCTTCTCATATCATCAATAATCCAGCTGTGAGGCGGATTATGGAATGCGCTCCAAAGAAAATTAGAAAAATATTGCCTAAATTTAGGGTTTTTGACGTTCGCAAAATGTCGTTCGTTAAGGTAATACCAAAAATCGGGTACTGTCTTTTCGCCATTACCGAACAGGTAGTGAACAGCGTGGCCGCTAATCCACGTCATAGAGTTCGTTTTTGTTCTCTGGAAATACATCTCATCGGGCAATAGAAGTGATCTGGTAGTTATCCAGTCGAGAGTATTGCGTGTGCGAAAAGCCAATATCTGACGCACCAAATAACAAACGTACTTTGCCGACCCGCATTCCAAACGATGTTCATCGGTGTCAGTCACTTGGCATGTGGCGCACAAGGGTGTATCAGCGAGGTGGATGTGATGTAGGCGGGACTGGCACAACTGTTTCCCATTAACAGTTACGTACCATGCAGACTGAACGTCACTATCAAGGGTGGAAGCATTCACTGCGTGCCACACAGTGCGCCACTTTGTAGTGGGGTGTTTGCTTTCAATCACATTCGGCGTCCTGTTCATTTACATGGCAGCATATATCGCCCTCGTCATCATCAAGCGTGTGGGTGGTAGTGCGGTGCGGATGCAGCTTAATTCAAGGAAGAATTGGCTAATGTGGAAGAAAGGTGCTGGGATGTCCGATGTCATCACAGGGGGTGCCAGTGAGATTGGTCGCAATGCCTCCAGTAAGAGACTTGTTAGGCGCGTCGGACTTCGTCGCCACAGTTGCAGGTGACACCTGACGAACAGGGCCTTCGCTCTGTCCTGAACATGACAAAGGCCTAAACCCCCTCTGCTCCTCGGGAAGGTTAGGGACTCGTAACGAATCTTAAATAACATGCCCGTATTAACAAAGGATCCCAAAACCGCCAACATGCGGTGAGCCAGGGTAGGTGGTATCAGGAGTACCTGTGCAAAATGGGGGATACGTGACGCCAAATAGATGTTCACTGCAGGAGGCCTAGATGTCTCAGACGGTGGTCACTTATTCCTGCTCTCATCTGATTCAATAAACGGCTGTAGTTAAGGACTGTTGAACGCTTCATGTCAGATGTAAATTCGTGCCAAGACAGCGGATTGAGTCACTGATTCGTAGCGGTGCGACGCTCTCGTCGGGTAGACCTCTGCCTATAGACAGGGCGTGCGATTTGTGGAGTTTGAGATTGCTCCCCTATGCCGTGCCGTAGGTCGCCGCCCACGCCAGTACTGCACAAACATCGTCAATACTGCGAAGAAGGAGTACCAGATCATCCGCATAGGCAGTGCAGCAAAAGGTGTGTCCACCAAGGGACATGCCAGTCACGTGTTGCCGGAGGCCGCAGAGGAGTGATTCCAAGACGAGGGAGTACAATATCGCCGAAAGAGGGCAGCCTTGTCGCACCGATCGCTGGATCTGTATTGGCGGCGTGAGACGGCCATTACATAACACCTTGGAGGTCGCGCCGCGTAGGAGACGCATCAGTACCTTAACTATGACGTCCGGATACCCAATGTGTCGCAGTACCTCCATCAAAAATGTGTGGTCGACTCTGTCAAAGCCATGGCTAAAGTCGAGTGAGGCCAAAACTTCTGGCAGTTGGCGAGCTTTGGCTAGCGTGATCATATCTCGATATCGGCAAAGTGCAGTGCGAATATTATGGTCACCACCTAACGATGCCTGGTCCTGCGACACAACACATTGTACCGATCGCTTTAGGCGTGCTGACAGAAGCCGGGTGAAAATCTTCAAGTCACTGTTGAATAAAGCCAAGGGGCGATAATCACCGACCCTGGATCCGCCTCGTGGTTTGTGTATGGGCAAAATCAGTCCTTCTAGGAAAGCCCCAGGAATCTGCGACGTAGGAGACATAAGATCGCGACAAATATCAGTCCATGCTCGTGCCAGCAATTGTTGATATGTCCGGTATAATTCCAGAGGAAGGCCATCAGGTCCCGGGGACTTATGAGCAGCCCCGCCTGTATTGCTTCAATGATTTCCTCTTCCGATACATCTGCAGTCAAATCCGCTGCCGCTATCGGAGAGATCGTGGCCTAAGTGAGTTGAGAAAATTCGGCGATCACCTCTGGGGGATGTCGATGTTCCGAGTACAGCCTAGTGTAGTGAGCATGAAGGGCGTTTCCTATATCGCTCTGGGTATGAAGGCGTCGTCCGTCTTCCGTCGTGATAGCTTGGATCAGGGTCCTGCGTCGGCGCCGTCGTTCTGCAATGTCGTGATACATGGACTGTTCCTCCTGGCCCACTCTGTCTTGAGTGCACGCACTGACGTTCGCACCCTCAAGATGGCAACGTGTTAATCAGATGATCCGTGCCTTGGCACGGTTCACTGTCACCTGCCGTGCACGTCAGTACCGCAATGTTGTACATTTCATTAAGATGCTGTAGTAAAAGTCCATGGTATGTCTCTTCCATGCTGCAACATCTCGGCCGTAGCCTATCAAGATCTTCTGGAGGGCTGGTTTGGCGCAGAGTAACCACCACGACAGTGTAGACAGGTAGATTCCACGCCGGCGGCTACAGGAATCTCACATGTTCTCTATAAGGCTGCGACATTCTTGAGAAGCTAGGTGAGTGACGTTCAACTTCCAAGGCCCACAGCTGTGCCATACCTTCTGACGGCCGAGGGTAATGGCGCAGATGTAGGCCTCGTGGTCAGAAAACACTATGGGCCAAACTTCGGCAGCTCTCGTCCCCACAGCTATGGAGCGCGAGATGTAAATTCGGTCGATACGGCTGGAGGAATGGCTGGTGTAGTGAGTAACTCCGGACCGATCGCCAGAAACATGTTCTCACGAGTCCACCAACTGAAGATTATTTATAATTGTCGCAAGTTCTGTGCAGGGATAATAATGTGGTAACTGATCTTGGCTACTGCTGAAGTCCCATCCGAATAGCCATAAAGAGGGGCGTGATTGTATGAGCGAAAAAGGTGGATCGTTCGCGACGCCGACCAGATCCTGACGGTGCATAGATGTTAATAAGTTTGACTCCTTGGATAGTAAGAGCCATGCCTCTGGCGTCAGGGAAATACTCGGCATCTTCTGCGGATATACCTTCACGGAGGAGGATCGCCATACCACTGCCATTGTCCGACGCATGTGAGACTTGTAGCTATAGGGTTCCTTGAAGTCTGCGACATACACCTATACACCTCTTGAAGGAGCGCAATGTCGATGTCTGCTGCGTTGAGCAGAACCTGTAGCATCGCTGTTTATGTCGGGCACGTATGTTGTTGATGTTAATCGTTGCTAGACGATATGTCTGGTCAGCCAGGTCAGCAACTGGGTTATTTAGGAGGCCAGGTGTGGGCGGCAGGGGCGGCCCCACAGAGGCTGACGATACAGCCGTAGTCACTGTGGTTGGTCGGTGCTGGGTACAGCCGAGGGAGCATCTCTGCCCTCGGCATCCTCCTGGTGCTGTGGCTCATCCTCGACTTCATCCGCCCAAGAATCAGATGCAGCAATTGGTAACTGTTGACTAGTGCTGTCAGTAGAGCGCTCACGCGCATGTTCAGTAGCAGAAGTGGTGTTGTCAGACCGAGACTCAGAAACAGTATTCGCCGTAGAATCGTGACGGGAAGGGTGAGCTGTGGTGGTAGAGTCCTGAGTGTCGCCCGACGCCGGATATTCGTCCGGGTCACGCATCCGAAGCAGGCAATCATCGGATGGCGTATGGCGCCGTTTCTTGCGTTATCGAGGGGTCCGTTGTTTTCGGACATGTTGTTCTGTGTCAGAGTGCGGGTGACAATCATCTGATGCGGTCTCCATTGGAAGGAAGGCAGGGGTCGGGTCAATTTCCGTTTCTGCTTCCACCTTCTCTTTAGGCTCGTCTCGGTGGCACAATTGATCACCGTCTTGAGGCAGGTCTTCCGATGACGTCGTAGGGGGGGATATGCTGTCCGCCACACTGTCATCGACCACTGACTGCAATACGGTGTTACGATCCTGGGCAGAAACAGCTGTCGCGGTTGCAGCCGCTGCATACGTGTTGGGGAGTGAAGTAGGCGTCGCCGGGGATGGAACTTCAGCAACCGGTGTCTGGGTCAGTCGGCGTTGAATGCAGACCGATCGGACATGTCCTTCCTGGCCACAGCCGGCGCAAGTACGCGATTGTCCGTCGCACATGACAATGGGTCTGCAGCCGCCAATTACTGCTTCGTCAGTTCAATCTTAATTTGTCGCACTCCCTTTAAGACGGGGTACGTCTCAGACGTTTGCCATTTTTCAGCCAAGTGACTTAGCACGTTGCCGTAGGGTTTGAAAGCTGTCATCACAACATCTGGCGGTACTTCCAATGGCAGCTCGAAGACCCTTAGAATGCGAAGGCCTAATCCAGCGTGGTCGATCGTGACAGTTCCTATGTGGCCATGAGTGTGTCGGCGCACAACATCAGTGGACGCCTTTTCATTGATAACTTTGTGTTATGGAATAGTGGATCCCAATGATGTCTTGAGGTGCAATTGAAGTTCTTCCCGGATGAAACGTTCAATGTCAAGTGCTCGATGTCTTGCGTAGTCCGCTTGAAATGTGATTTTAATTGTGGTCTTGCGGAACGAGTGCGCCATGGCACTACCGAGACACGGACGCGTGACATTCGCCGCAGCGGAAGGTAAACAAGTAAACACGCGCTCACGCGGTACGCTAACAGGGGGACACAGGCACGACGACCTTGCCCCACAGCTGACTGCTCTTTACCACTTTGCCACCACGTAGCCACCACTGTGGCTTTTGCTTGGCCTTAACATTAAGAATCTCTCGTTTGTGCCAGCGTTGGCACTTGCGTGTCCCTGCACCTGAGTAAATAGAACTGAATTGAATGTAGTGCCTCCAAGTTGGCTTAAACAGAAATGGAGAAAAGTTAAACAACATAAATGGTCTCTCTTTGATGCCTTAATCTTCATTGCCATTATACGTCTTATGAGAGAAAACGTACTCTTCGCCAAAATTAACATCTTCGTCTTGTTATGCTAATATTTGCGATTTATTTTAGATTAAAATTTTACTAACAAAATTAAGATAGGAGACGTTTCCCTTTTGTTCACAGCATCTTAATCTCTGAAGAGAAGTTAAGCTGAAATTAAACAATATGTGCTTTAAACAAAGTCGTCTTCCTATTAACACAGTAGGATCAGTACCACGTCCAGTTCCCGTACGCTTCTACAACTGCATTTAATCGCCAGGGAACGGAGGAAACAAGCTTTTCTGATGCATCTGTCACTCTGTGACATCTCTTTGCACGCAGCGTGAACTGCTTCCGACAACGCTGCCTTGGATGTTGGTGCAGGTCTTTTCCTCCTAGTAATTTTTTCCATCTCTGCCCACACGTGCTCTATGGGATTGAGGTCAGCAGCATTTGGAGGCCAGTCTAACAGCTCAACGTCTCCTTTCATCTGAAAACAGTGTCATACACGATTGGCTGTATGAAGTGGGGAATGGTCATGTTGGAAAATGATTCTGCCTCCTGGAAATCGCTGGCGAACAGAAGGAAATATGATTTCTTCCAGTATTTCGCAGTAATAAGCACTACAAAGCGGACGCTCAAGTTCCCACAGCACGCCGCAACCATTTGCTGATATCCAGCCCCAAACTGTGACAGACGTCCGGTCACGCCTTTGCCTCTGTTGGACATATTTACGGTCGTATCTTGTTAAACTTGGTCGATACACATGGACAGAGCTATTTGGAGCAGTTGAAAATACCTTCTCGTCGGTAAACATAACTCTGTCCCAGTACGAAAGCGGCTTCCTTCTACAGGCCTGCGCGAAATTTAACCTGGCAGCCCTATGCTGCTCTTTCAGCATTTCCTTAACCGCCGATTTACGTCCATTCTTTGCTTCCTCGTTGAGCCGACGACGTATGGTCGACCTGCTCACTGTTAGCTGCAGGATGTTTTTACTTTCTCTGCCACTCCTGAAAGGGTCCTCAACACTGCAGCGGAGTATACTCCTGTCTTCATTCCCTGTGATAGTCCGTGGGCGTCCAGAGCGACGACGACGGTTTACGTGGCCTTCATCTTCCATCCTCTTCACCCAGAGATGAATAGTGGATTTGCTGTATCCCAGAACACGGGAAATGGCACTGATACAGTACCCGTCTTACCGGACGGAGTGGCCGAGCGGTTCTAGGCGCTTCAGTCTGGAACCGCGCGACTGCTACGGTCGCAGGTTCGAATCCTGCCTCGGGTATGCACGTCTGTGATATCCTTAGGTTAGTTAGGTTTAAGTAGTCCTAAGTTCTAAGGGACTGATGACCTCAGAAGTTAAGTCTCATAGTGCTCAGAGCCATTTGAACCATTTGAACCAGTACCCGTCTTCATAAAGCGCAACGATACGACCTTTATCAAACTCAATGAGCTGTGACATGTCGCCTTGACAGAAGTAAGAACCTACTCACAAGGCATCAGGAAACGAAGTGCCACACAGGAAGCAGAGCACTCGCACCAGCACCGACGTCAAATTCATTCCCGATTTCAAGCTTTCAATACTGTGACACGCGGATTATATTCACGATTTCACTGGAACGTTTAGAGCAATATCATTAAATCAATGCTGTTGCAGACGATCCAGTTACAACAGATAGGTGTGTTTATTGGTATATCAGCCAAAATCACTAGTCTGAAATTGTTATGAGCTGTGTTAGATGACGATATATATCTGTCCAACAAAATTCAGGGTATACAGAAATATGTTTTAGTCGTAACTATTATTTCGATGGAACGAACATGTTTTAGTACGGAAGACTAAAGTAAACTGTGGCGTTCAGTATATTCGAGATATTGCATACATTGCTGTATGTCACTTGGAACGCTCGTTGTGGGGAGCAGGGGGAAACAGTCTCCAAAAACTTCCGATTTGCAAATAAGTTTCACAGGGAGAGGGTCTGACAAGTGCGCTACCGATTTTTGTCAAATATTGCATGGATGTTCTAGCTTTGTGCTATACACTCCCTAGCATCTGAAAAAATCGAGGACAAAGTTGAGGACGGACAATCGTATTTTCATTGTTGTACCCCGAAATATCGTCTACAAATAAAACATTTCATTAGTACGTTAGAGCTTCCAGCCGTTACATGGTGGCGAAGTGGTAAAGAGCAACACTAAGACTACAATGGTCTCGGGTGCAGCCTTGATCAGTACCACGATTTTCATGTGCCACTGTACACTTATTTCACCTCGGGCAGTGTTTGATGATGTGAAAAATGCCGAGTAGCACTGTGGTCCGAAAGCCTCGTTAAACTGTAGGTTCCATTATTAACTGGTTAGGTACGTCAACTCAAAGGGCGGAGGATAACAACGGCATACCACCTCCAACAAGAAAGCACTGTGGCGTCCAAACCAATCTTCCGACTGATGACTGCTTTACTTTACTATGGGTTTCAAAGTTAATAATCTCTGGGTTATTAACATTTTTGTGTTTTTATGTTGTACTTTTGATACCAGTAAACGTAAGTAACCGGCCGAGCACTGTCACCGTTCGAGTTGTCAAGGTGGTAGACGACGATGCTGTCGACCCCAGTTACAATCTTGGTCATGGCTATGTTTCAGTCGAATGCCTCTATGTGCTGGTCCTAGCACAGCTGAGAATTGGCAACATCGTCACAAACATTTGGCAACACTGAGACAGTGCAATCACTTTCGTGTATGGTACTGAACTGACTTGCTACATTCTCTTGATATTCCCTTTCAATTTGAATGATTCGTGCTATACAATCCTCACGTAAACTAAGACGCTGAGAATGAAAATTCAATTTTTTGGCTAAAGAAATGCTATTCTTCACGTAAGTGACAAATTTTATTATCTTTCACGATGCGTTATTAGGCTGAGCGACCAATATAATTACGAGAGTGGCATGCTGGCAGCAGTGTGTCCGTAGCCCCATGGTACCGCCCGTGTCTCGTGTCGCAACGGCTCACTTAGTCGTCAGTTATAACCGTGATTGGGGTCAGCATGTGCAAGCTCTTTTTCTGATTTATGTAATGGAGCTGCTAATTTACAGAAAAAATTCTGTTAGATTGATTTAGCGGTACTGTACCCATCGGTGTTAAAACTAGTTTTCAACCTATGATTCCTACAGTTACAGGAACACTACTTGTGATAGCTCTTAGACAAAATACTAATGCAGTGCTGTCAGACGAAAAGATCAACCTGACACAAACTGTGAGAGGTTTATTTTACAACCTTCGTACCTAGATAAAGAGCTTTTCCTGTTTGAGATGTCTGTGAACGTTGCTACATAAGGCGAGTTAAGAAGAAACTAAATTCCTTCAGCTACGACAAAGTTTAAAGAAATCGTCTTAACGGCACTAAATCGTGATTTGTGAATCGTTCAGCAACCGTCCTCTGCCGCATTTCGCTGGTTGGAAGGCAAAAAGCTTACTGACAAATTTCACAGAAGGAAAATGGGGAGGAAACGTCTCCCACTGGAAGGTCATGTTGTTTTATTTAAATGATTACAAAATCAGGTAAAACGAACTGTGAGGTTGTCAGTATAAGCACGTTACTGTTGTCAGTATGATGTTGTACTGCCCGGGGCCTGTAATGAGAAATGGCCCATTTACGTCAGGCATATTGTATACAGAAGTAGAAGACAGAGCACCACCAAATTCTACAATCCGTACGAATTCCATACACACAGAAATTACTATTACAGTGTACTTATTAAGCCCAAGTAGTGAACTGCCTATTTTCCGGTGAGAAAGAGCAATGGCAGTAGTCGCTACATTACGTTACTTAAACTGGCGTCACTCTGAGCTAGAATTTATGGTCAGCGACTAAGTGTGAGGTCAACGAGTCGGATGCGGGTTTTGCAACTGTGAAATACTTTACTACATTATAGAAGCGAATATTAAATTTGAACTAATATTGCGAAAAGTTTGAACTTGCATAGCTTAGAATGTAAATCTTTCTGTTTATTGCAAAGGAAAACAATTGACTATCTAAAACATTCTCTGTCATACACAACTTGAAACAGGTCACGTCGACCAAATCATATGGAAGAACTGACAGCGACGTATATCGGAAGGCAGTAAGATCCTTTCGCTTTTGGTTTGGCAGTATTCGACAGCCATTTCTAGGCGTAAGTAAGAGAAGAAATACAGCGCGCTTTGTTATCAAGTAACGTCTTCATCAGTTACTTTAGTTTTAATGTAATCTACGAGTAATTGCTGATGTTTGATATTAACATGAAAAGGATTCCGCAGACAGGGAAAGAACCTGTTCTTGGGCAACTGCTTCTATAATCACCAAAAGGAATTAAATGATCTTCAAGCAAATTTGTTCCAACAGCGCTATGAAGAAAATGATACTAACAGTGACGGTAATAATCGAATAATCCGGTAACTTCACACTTCACACTGTATTTTCACGAACTAAGACATTTCCTAAATTAGTGAAAATTTCAAAATGGCTTCATATTGAGGCTATGATGCCTAAAAGAGTCTTTACATCCTGCTGACATGAGACTAGCATAATCTCCACGTCAGAAGCTTGCTTCTACTTAACCATTTTATAGACTCGCATTTTTTCTACCATGACTAATTTTGTAAGCTACGCACATATTCCTTTACAGCACACTCCTTCAGCTGGGATATGTGGCCACAATGGTCTGGTGGAACGAACTAACACAGGTACAGCGCGTGGGTTCAGGCTTTTACTTTTGAGACGGACAGACAGATTTACTTTACCTCTGGTAACTTCAAGAGAAAGACGATATAATCCAGAATCCGTACTAAACATCACGTTCCTACATTTCCAACTGGGCAGATGCTGTTTACGTTGGGAAATGACATAGGCGGATGTCATGATAAGCAGAAATACTGTCGCCAGTAAACTTACTTACATTAGAAAAATTTATTTTGTTTCATGTACCGATAGCCATTTAAAGGAACAGAGCTCTTATTTTATTTGTACTTGATTGAACTACAGACGTTGAAAAATTTGGTACTGGACTGTGATTCGAATTCGTATCTCCTCATTTGAGGATCTGAATCTCTCGGAACAGCATAGTTCAATAATTTCGTTCCTTTTCCCAAGACTGCACTCTTCCCTAGGTCTCTTCCAAAGGTACATAAGTGGCTCCGAATCCTGATCCAGTACAAAAATATTCATAATTTCATTTTCACGTGCAAACCAGCCTGCTAGTGAAAATTAATGTGCATTTTTAATGTCTGTTCACGTGTTGTCAACAATCGCTATAGACATCGTTATTTCTGGTCAAACACGCACACCTCTTACTGTTGATGACTAAGCAATTGATTCTTAAGCTATATTCGTGGATGATAAAGAAGGACGGTAGGTGTGCGGTTCGATTGTCCCTCAGGCACAAAAATTTTTTTTCTTATTTTAGATTTAAAAACCTAGCAGCTGGTAAGAAAAACCGATACATAACATTTCATTTTACTTAATTTACAAAAAGATTATGAGTTGGGTTCGTATCTGCATCACAGAACTTCTCATCATGCGTTTCATCTCAAAAAGCATGCACACTTTGTTAATTCTGAATGGAAGTATATTAGACATCTTTCGTGGTTAGTTAACAGGGACGAAAGAGTCTTGATTGTAGCCCCGGTTTATTACAAAAACAGTTGTCTTTTACTTTCAGGCTGAGATTTGGTTACTGATATTGGCGAAAATATCGGTAATTCCTGACTGTTCATGGCTAGTCAGCAATCGATATGATTAAATTAGATTAGATCTGATTACATTAGTACTTGTTCCACAGATCATGAATACGACATTTCGTAATGATGTGGAACGTGTCGTTTTTATGAGAGGTTTCTTTACATTCCATGTTTCAGTTTCTTTAGAAGTACTTTTTACTCTCTCTCTCATTCTATTTTATATTTATGTCTCTCTCTCTCTCTCTCTTGTCACACACACACACACACACACACACACACACACACACACACACACACACACACACGCGCGCGCAACACACACACATTATTTTTATAATTTTATTTGTTTGTTATGTTCGACTATCAGTCAGGCACGAAAATGACCATGAATGAATTTCTTAGTTTTGAGTACACTTATGAAAGAAATACACTCCTGGAAATTGAAATAAGAACACCGTGAATTCATTGTCCCAGGAAGGGGAAACTTTATTGACACATTCCTGGGGTCAGATACATCACATGATCACACTGACAGAACCACAGGCACATAGACACAGGCAACAGAGCATGCACAATGTCGGCACTAGTACAGTGTATATCCACCTTTCGCAGCAATACAGGCTGCTATTCTCCCATGGAGACGATCGTACAGATGCTGGATGTAGTCCTGTGGAACGGCTTGCCATGCCATTTCCACCTGGCGCCTCAGTTGTACCAGCGTTCGTGCTGGACGTGCAGACTGCGTGAGACGACGCTTCATCCAGTCCCAAACATGCTCAGTGGGGGACAGATCCGGAGATCTTGCTGGCCAGGGTAGTTGACTTACACCTTCTAGAGCACGTTGGGTGGCACGGGATACATGCGGACGTGCATTGTCCTGTTGGAACAGCAAGTTCCCTTGCCGGTCTAGGAATGGTAGAACGATGGGTTCGATGACGGTTTGGATGTACCGTGCACTATTCAGTGTCCCCTCGACGATCACCAGTGGTGTACGGCCAGTGTAGGAGATCGCTCCCCACACCATGATGCCGGGTGTTGGCCCTGTGTGCCTCGGTCGTATGCAGTCCTGATTGTGGCGCTCACCTGCACGGCGCCAAACACGCATACGACCATCATTGGCACCAAGGCAGAAGCGACTCTCATCGCTGAAGACGACACGTCTCCATTCGTCCTTCCATTCACGCCTGTCGCGACACCACTAGAGGCGGGCTGCACGATGTTGGGGCGTGAGCGGAAGACGGCCTAACGGTGTGCGGGACCGTAGCCCAGCTTCATGGAGACGGTTGCGAATGGTCCTCGCCGGTACCCCAGGAGCAACAGTGTCCCTAATTTGCTGGGAAGTGGCGGTGCGGTCCCCTACGGCACTGCGTAGGACCCTACGGTCGTGACGTGCATCCGTGCGTCGCTGCGGTCCGGTCCCAGATCAACGGGCACGTGCACCTTCCGCCGACCACTGGCGACAACATCGAAGTACTGTGGAGACCTCACGCCCCACGTGTTGAGCAATTCGGCGGTACGTCCACCCGGCCTCCCGCATGCCCACTATACACCTTCGCTCAAAGTCCGTCAACTGCACATACGGTTCACGTCCACGCTGTCGCGGCATGCTACCAGTGTTAAAGACTGCGATGGAGCTCCGTATGCCACGGCAAACTGGCTGACACTGACGGCGGCGGTGCACAAATGCTGCGCAGCTAGCGCCATTCGACGGCCAACACCGCGGTTCCTGGTGTGTCCGCTGTGCCGTGCGTGTGATCATTGCTTGTACAGCCCTCTCGCAGTGTCCGGGGCAAGTATGGTGGGTCTGACACACCGGTGTCAATGTGTTCTTTTTTCCATTTCCAGGAGTGTATAATAACAACTGTGAGAGTTACTGATTTATGATGCTTAGTTTGCTGTCAGTTCTGAGTATTATTAGTAACTCTACTCCAGTTCCTAAAACTAGTTACAGAAATGCGAATCAGATGCATTACGTATCTTTGAGACGCCAGCTATGGTCACTTACCAGCCAGCTGTAGCCACACATCTGTTCGTCCTCCTTCTGTTGGTACTCTAACTGAGATTTGGCAACAAGGCAAGGTACGTTAGGCAACTCTGTGATCGACGAGTTACTTACTGGTGTGCACGGAATTAATCCTCAAAATTCACTTGAGTTTTCCGGTCATTTCCATTAAATAAACTGAGTTATTATTATTTGAGGTGAAACAAAACTTTGTAAATTTGCGGTTTTCAGTCCACGAAAGTCATAGTACTCTGAAATCGCAACTAATCTAGTCCTTTAAGTAGCGGTTTACGAGTTCTATCCACTATTCACCTCGTAATTCTGTAGTAATGTACTGACCTGAGAAAAACTCTCTGTTATGCTTCCCGGTTCTAGTCACACTGACAGTGAAGTTTTAATTGCTTCTGTGAAAGATCTACAAGCAGTCAGATCAAACATCGATAAGGAAATCGCAAGAAAATACTTTCGGCTCATAGTGCAATGGTGAATATCATACAATGCTGCACAACAGGTAACGCCTCATTCCGCTACTGCGAAGCAAATTTTGGGTTTCCCGGATTACATAACTTTGTTTATGAAATGCCACAGTGCGCAGATTTCGTAAGGTTTCTTTTAGTGTTGTTAAAACGATAGTAAACCTGAGAGAAAAATTAATCGTCAACGATATATGCGAATTCTCTGATGTTATCTATAACTGTCTGACAATACACATGCAGTTTATTGATTACATGCATATAGAAAACTTGTTCTGAGTTAAGGCTGTCAAGAATATAATTCCACTACCACACGACAGCTAATGCAGGAAATACTTTTCTGGCGTATTTTGGCACGAAGCGCTCTCCCCATACTTAATACAAAAGTTTGGAGTTGCATCTGCTGCCTGGCCATCTATTAAACCTGAAAAGAACAAAATGTCGCAGAAGTGAGCCCTTTATCCAAATGTTGCTATTTTGGGTTTAGAAGTGAAGGGAATTATGTTCAAAGTTCCATTAGATTGAAAACCTCAGCAGACAGCTGAATTGCGTTTTAAGAAATGCAGCAGTGAATGTATTCAAACTCGCGACACTTACCATGACGCTACCAGCTGACACATAGCTACAGCAGCTCCAGAAGTCAACAACAATTCCTCCAGAACTTATACATTCCTCACTGCTGTGAGATAATGCATATGGACGGATCTAGACTTCTGAGAGACAGACGGTTACACCTTTTCTGTTGCACTGCACGACGTTTTCGACAAACAAGTAGCGTAATAGAGTAGCTCAAGTGGAAAGGAACACTTCCCATTTAAATTTCTGCATAATACAGTGTTGGCAGTTCTGTGCAGGTGGCAGTTACATGATTTTATTTCGGCGATTACACGATAGAGTCGAATGTATGCACTCGGTAGCCGAGGCAGCTAATTCATGGTGATTGGGTCAAGCAAGTAAATGAATGTACTGAACATGCTGCAAACCACTACACGGAGCCGGTGTGTCAGAATTCTAATCCAGTGTCGCGCAACGGCGTTACAATAGAAAAATGAGTCACCGAGGATGGTCTGTTGGATTGCTAATAGATTCGTGTACTCATGGTCCAGGTTGGATTCCAGCTTCTGCTGATGAATTTTGTCAGGGAGAGAGAGATTCTATCCGCTTCTGGCTACGCCAAGTGAAGAAGGTATAATGGCATTGTGGTCTGAAATTCACATGAAACATGATATTCCTTCTCTACCAAGTAGACGTTAGGTTGAACCACAATAGAGCCAGGAGTGGCGACATGTAGAAACTCTTATCACCAGTATCCTTCCTTATAATAGTTATTTGTTTCTAGTTATGAAACAAACGCTATGTAGGGTCACGGGACGATTATTCCGTCTTTTATTTGAACTTCTGTATGTTGATAAAATTGGTTCTGAACTGGGGATACAACTCAGACCGCCTTTAACGCGGAATTTGACTTCTTCGTGACAATACAGCTCGACTACAATTTGTTGTTTGTTCAAAACTGTAGATTCTTCAGCATCTCCACATATTGCGCGTGAATGGGTTTGAATCCTGGCCGGGCGCTAAAGTTTTCATTATGTATTATCAAGCTCTAAAATGAGAACACTTATCTGCTGGTGGACAATAATTTTGATTTTTGACATATTTTCATTCGTTGTCAACACTAACGATATCTGACGTTTTTGACTCCCAGTGAGACACAGAACAATTTGCGAGATCACTGTAAGTTCAAGGATGTGATTCTGAGCTGCTGGTGGAGAAAAATTCGGTAGCTACGTCTCATTGTGTGTAGTCAACAACGATATGTGTGGGGTTCGATTACCAGTAAGCACAGAACTCTTCGTCATATTATTTCTAGTTCAAACATGCTCACGTGTCATTGATGGCGTAACAAACCCGTATTTAACGTTCGTTTTCTCTAGAATATAACAGCGATAAGTGTCGGGTTAGTGTCCTGGGAAGGAAAAAATTAATGTTTAATCTCGTCATTTTAGTTAAAACATCTCGCTACTGCCGAGAAAATCCTATATGTCACAGTTGATTGTGCTTCGATAACAATCCGAATAGGTTCTGGGTTCGAATCCCTGTCCAAAACAAAGCTTTACTTCACGGCATTTCAAGTAAGTCATTTGTGGAGAAGTAATTTTTATTATCTCGCGTAATTCGTTAACAGTGACAACAGTTGCTGGGTGGAATTCACGTACGTTAAAAATGTTTACCTTTTTTAATTTAAAGTTGATATTTGCTAACTGATATTATCTGAAATCGAAGTATATCACTCTCTGTATGCCCATTCAGGAATGACTGTTAGTTTGCGTCAGTCACGAAATCTTTGCTTAGTCTGCTTGATCTGGGTTTGAATCCATATGCACAACCAGACGATCCGTCGTGTCATTTGAAGTTCATACCTATTCTCAATTAGCTGGTCGTGAATAACTTAAATTTTTAATGTCATTTTGTGTTAAGTAATAAGTACGGTATGTTACTTTGAAGAGGAAATCATGAATGCGACGAACTTACTATCTGACGTAATAATGAGAGTGGTATCATTTCAGGTATGTCATTTTTTGTAATAAATGTGAGATTACAAGCCTTAAGGACAGTCTTATCTGTGATAAGGTGTTCCCTGATATTTGTAGTATCGTAGTATTACTTTACATCTTGAGTTATTGCCATACAGGTCTGTGTTTTCTAGTGGTGACTTGTTGGAACGATATTCAATTGTCCAATGACTATACAGAGGAACGATTAGAGGACCTGCTAGACAGCTGCGTTATGCGGGTTGCATCCGATTCAGGCGATATGCAATTCAGGTCGTTCGGATATTTTTGAACACGATTGTACATGTATCACAACCGAAATGAAATATTCAAACGTACCTACGTTCTGTATTTTAATTTAAAAAACCTACCTGTTACCAATTGTTCACCTAAAATTGTGAGCCATATGTTTGTGACTATTACAGCGCCGTCTATCACAAATCGAATAAAGTGGTCCAACTAAAACATTTATATTTCTTTACGTACTAGACGAATATGTAATAAAAAATGGAGGTTCCCATTTTAAAAAACGCAGTTGATATCCGTTTGACCTATGGCAGAACCATCTAGCGGACCAACCATAGCGCCATCTGGTTTCCCCCTTCAAGCAAGACAAATTTCGTTCTTTGCAGTTTTGTCGTTTGACGCTTATTTCATGAGATATTTGGCCCGGTCACAATCAATGGACCACGCTGTATATTGCATTAGAGCCACACAACACGTGTGGTTGTTATTCTTGATGACATTTCACTTTATTACTTTCACCGTTGACATGACACTTGAGTATCCTTGGTACAATTATTTGCTGACATTTCACTCGTTATTCACAGTGTACAATTACTCGTAAGTTACATAAGATGAACACACATACCGTCTAGGAATAGAGTGGAGCTGAGTATGTCTTAGCTCGTGTAATGAAAATGATATCTAGGTACGCTGCACATGTGGGCAATTGAACGGACAATGGGTGGACATAGTAAGTTGTACGCTCGAATGGAAACATTAATTAAACCGACGAATTGAAGGGCTGATGTTTAGCGGGTAGATGGACGTGCATTCGAGAAATGTAATTTTAGAAAATTTTTGTTTAATTCGAGGAAATTTGCGTGCGGCGGAGGTGGTCTTTTGTTTTGTACAGTGCGAAACAGTTTATTTCTCTTTTAATTTATAACGAAATAAAATGAAACTTACGTACCCATTCCACTATTGTTTTCATCTTTCTGTACATTCAGTTATTTTCAAAGATTTTATCCACCTTTTATTTACTACAGCATGTGTTCTCAGCCAGTAAAAGTCACTGCTTCGGCTATTCACCCACTAGAAACCAGTGTCTCGTAATTTCATCATTTCATCGAATAAACCAAATAATTTGTAAGTACTGTGGATTCGCTGACTCTGCACTAGCTTTGTTTTGCTCTTAGACGAGCAAAGATTAATTTGTGACTGACATTCTCCGAACAAAGAATGTTAAAATTTACGCACGCGCGTTTATTTCACAGTGCAGAGTGCTTTAAGAATCTTGCAGGCGACTCACGTCGAGAGTGGCTAAAAGGTTGACTGCCGAAATATCGTTACAAGAGGCAATAAATTGCGAGGTGAACTCCCGAAAACTTACGGAACATTCGAACCACCGGGAAAACTTGAAGAAACATATGTAAATGTTGCGTGTTACTGTTGCACTTTTGTGTGACAGGTAGAAACGGCAGCAGAGTGCATTAAGCATTAGTGTCTTTCGTGTTTGGTGCAATTACTGGTCGTGGTAGGGTATACGAAAGGCCTGAGCGAGCTCAGATGGGGGGTGATCACTGTGAGGGACACAGAGGCGGCGCACGCTTTTGGGACAGCGTTATCAGCACCTGACAAACTTTGAAGGGATCCTCACGGCGCGTCTACATTTCACGCAACATCCTGATTTGTGTGGCAGCTGGATGTGACAGTGCCCTGTGTTGGACTGGAGGGTAGACGTACTCGTCGTCACGGTTCCAGTCGACCACATCACGCCACAAGAATGGAGTGTTGTACACTAAGCACAGAGTAACCGCTTCTAATTAGGGCCTGCCATCCGAGAGCAAGTAATGGACTCCCAGAAGTTCTCTGTGTCATACCGCACCACTGATAGGAGACTGACAGCAGCCAGACCGGGGAATTACCGTTGCCTCTACTGGCTGCTGCCGGCACCAAAGCACGAACGGCTGCATTCGGCACGCGCCCTGACCATCAGACGAACGGCGTCGCACTGTGTTCAGAGACGAAACGCGAGTCTACATTACCCGGTATCACCATCGTCGACGAGCATGGCGGTGGCCTGGGGAGAAGTCCCATTCATTCAGTAGGGGCACAGTGGTGTCACTCCTGGCTTCGTGATGTGGGGATCCGTCGGGTTAGGCTTCAATCACGGCTGGTAGTGATGCAGGGAACTCTGTCGGCTTAACAGTACGTCACGGACATCCTGCGTCCTGACGTGTAACGTCTGTCGCGCAGCGGTTGTGGCACCGTTTTCCAACAGGGCAATGTTCATCTATAAGTGGCATGTGCCTACATAAACTGAGTGACGTTGAGGCACACCCGTGGTGATCGAGATCCCACGATCGGCGCGCAATAGAGCACGTGATGGACCAGGTCGGACGCAAGTCCGTCCCAGTCCCGTTTCCTGGGTATCACTGGCCAGTTGCAACAGTTGTGGGCCAGCTAGTCTCAGGAGAGGGCAGGAGGGGCTTATGACACCCGACCCCACGGACTCAGTTCGTGCATCCAGGCTAGAGGTGATGCAACGTCATAATTATAAGCTGGCTCGTACTGGCAACTTCTTCGTAAATTTGATTCGGTTCTGTAATCGTTAAAATAACAAAACACACGTCCTCAACCTGCGACTTTTCGTTTCGCTTCCACCTCCCCTCCTGGGCCCTTCACTTTCTTCGTCGGGCATCGTATTCTCGGAGGTGAAGAATATGGGACAGAATGCACTCCTCGCCACTCTGAGTTACCAATTAGTCTGTTGGCTCATGCTTTCGACCGCTCTTCCAGTTGAATCTCTGACCAGCCTTTTGCAGTTTTAAATGTGGTCAAACTTCTACTGGTTTTAAGCTCTCCACCATTTCTTCTCATATTGTCCTATATTTTGCATTTATACCTATCTACTACACTCGACGTCCTCCTCTACTGCTTCCTTAGTGCCACGATATGTTCTGATGGACGCCATAGCAGTTGTCTCCCAAGGAACCCACTGGTTGCGAGGTCGCAAGTTCCGTCTTTAGTAAAACTCTTTTGAAAGTGTTGTGTTAACAATTGTGACAGGAAAAATATTAGCTGGTGATGGCTTACCATATACATCACGACGGAGACAGGAAATCAGCGTCCCAGAGATGTAGACATCAACGTTCTGTGGGACGTATGTATTACACTTTACCAAATGGACGTCATAAACATTCAAGAAACGTTCAAAACAAACAATTAACTTGCATCATGGACACAGAATGAAACATGGCGCACCACAGAGATGACAATGGTTTGCACCATCAAGATCGATGGCGAGCTCTTTTGAGTTAAAAGCCGTGCGGAACGTTCAGCTAGGACCCACTCTTGTTTTACATCACGGAATAAGCAAACATACAGAGTCTGAATTTTTCCAATGTTTCCAGGTGGTAGAACTCCAATGTAGTACATTTTTCAGGAGTGATATTACGCTTTAAAGGAGGATGATTTTTATAAGAAAAGTAGAAATCAATAAACAACAAGTTATTTTGACCAGCCCTTGCCCAAAAGCAATGTTCATACCATAGCTGGTTCTCTTACACCCATTTCTCCGCCGTCGCTTGCTGTAACGTAAATATTCCCTACTGCTCTTGCAAGCATACGCACACGAGAAAGAACCGTAGCGAGCAGAGCACCAGCAACTTCTCGCAGCCCAACAAAAAACTTTCCAGACAATCTACTATCCAGATTAAATGTCGGCATAATTGAATATAAATGTGTTAAGTAATCGATGTTAGTTGAGCTGGATAAATCTCGCTCGGTGGCTGTAATTTACAGTGTTCCTTTCATATGTATTTCTTGTTCAAATTCCGTTTGGTCTGAGTTGAATAAAGTCTTCTACAAATTTTCGTGCCGATTCCGCAGTTTGCTCTGCATCGTCAAGCTGACGCTTAGTTTGAAGTTACGCAGCCATCTACTGCTTCTCTTGATATCATTGTAATGAATGTCGTGCGCAATTTGACGTGCACAACGCAGTAGGTCACTGCCATGCACATCCTGTAAATAGTATCTCACATCCTTGAACAGCGCGAAGGCCCGCTTTTGTACCAAGTGTATCTTGTCCTCCCTTTAATATCGGTGGTTTTTCTTATGCACTACACTGTCATACCGCTGCGAACTTACTAGAGATCGGTTGATAAATGTTTATTTTCTTTTTTTTTTTTTCATTGCTGCTGGTTATCTTCCATGTACGTAATTATGTTTAGTACCCGCCTTTTGGACAACGATTGCCCCTTACTATGTTTCACTAGAGACGGGATTTGTCGCTCCCTGTCCCTCATGGATGATGATGCACATGGCCCAAAACGTGTTTCACTTTTTAAGCACTTATCGTCATCATTGTACTTATCACGTGAACGGTCCCCACACTCGAGCATATACGACAGCACGCATTTTACGACTCATCTTGCAGAAACGCCAATATTTCATCTGCCACTTCTTTCTCACTCTGCGAAATTCCATGGGTTCCTTTGTGACTTCAGCAAATGTTGGTGTAGCTATAATGCAATGTTTGCTTCGCTACACGCTGCCATTACTCCGCTTTGCATCGACACCGTTAACACTGCAGCACTGTTGTGATTTACTCTTCGACTAAGCAGTTCAACTACGCTCCGTGACCTCATGCTGTGCTCACCATTAGATACTCCCCCTCCATTTCCGCCCTCTGTTGCCAATAGATGCCGAAATTGTGGCTGCATGGTAGACAACATGTGGAGCGTCGAATGCCGTAAACATCATAGGCCGTTTGCGACCTCGGACTCAAGGTTTCCTTGTTAGTAAACTGTCTCAGCCCGCATCTCGTGGTCGTGCGGTAGCGTTCTCGCTTCCCACGCCCGGGATCCCGGCTTCGATTCCCGGCGGGGTCAGGGATTTTCTCTGCCTCGTGATGGCTGGGTGTCGTGTGCTGTCCTTAGGTTAGTTAGGTTTACGTAGTTCTAAGTTCTAGGAGACTGATGACCATAGATGTTAAGTCCCATAGTCCTCAAAGCCATTTGAACCAAACTGTCTCATCTTCAAGGTCTTCCACAGAATGTTTTCCTCACATGTCTCTATTTCATATTCTTCGGTACGTATTTTATCTACGCAATAAGTTTGAACAATTTTTCGATTCCGTCACCTTCCAAATTCTTTCAATTTCTTTTCGTCCATATTCACGATGTTCCATTCTCCATGCATCGTGCAAGCTGACGATTGTAGCTGATAAGCAGCTAACTTGCTTTCCACCCTTCTTAACTAGACCTCTCCTTCTTTATCTTTCACTTTTAACATTGCCTCTTACATTTTATAGGTGGTTTATAATTTTGTTCTCCCTCTGTAGTTATGACTCAGTCTTCTAAGAGTTAAGGACATGTTCCTCTATGGAACATTGTGGAAGACTTCTTGTTGTTCAAAAAATGCAAGGAAGATATTATTTTCTTCAGTTTGCCTCCCAGTACTCGGCACAACTTCAGAATCGCTTCTCTGGAAGTTTCCTTTTCGACATTATCTTCTTGCCGATCTTCAATATTTGTATTCTTCGATATATTATTCCGATCTGCAATTCACCAACATTACCTGCCAAGATAACTGCCCGGCAGTTTTTAAAGATATCATCAGATGCTCGACGTCATCCGTATCTACATTTACATCCATATTATGCAAACCACTGTGAAGAGCATGGCAAAGAGTCCTTCCCACCGCATCAGTTATAACGACCTCTTCGCATTCCATTGACGTGTGGAGAGCTGGAACTGTAATTGTTTTAGAGCTCTATGCGGGCGCTATATTTATAGCAGTATTGTCCTCGGGTCCTCCATAAGAGCAACATGTAGTGGAGTGTTGTATTTTAGCGATTACATTGCCTTAAGTCTGTCAGCTGCCAACGTGATCCTTCCATGTCACATCCCAACAAATAGCTGCGTCTAGGTATTTGTATGCTTCGACCGATTTCAGTTGAGAATCGTTGATACTATAGTTATAGAATGTTGAACCTTTTCTTATTGTGTGGTAGGTTGTTTC